>NC_066565.1:8675901-8918401 GCF_024679095.1 Eriocheir sinensis | reverse complement strand
AGAGAGAGAGAGAGAGAGATTGTTTAATCTGCATTAATCCTATTGTCAAGTCTAGACAGATTCTTAACCAAAACGGCATCAAACAACCACCAAACTGCTGTATCCCTACCTTGGCGAATATTTTAAATTGTGAAAGGAGTGACGGTTGTTTAATTTTCAAAATATAAACAAATTATGTCTATGTAACATTACATGAAATCACAACGGTACGCCGCTCAAAGTTGACTGAACACTGCTGAGCCCATGGCCATCCTGAATCTGAAAGAGACTTTATAGGCGTATCAGCGCGTGCTGGCTGTATTACCGGAACCCGTTTCTATTCCATTTTCTTGTTGGCATTGATCAACGCGTTGGGTCATTGAGCCCTGGCGGGAACATTTCTCAGGGTGACACGGGTAATCATTCTCTCTTTAAAGAACATCATTTCAGCAGATCAACTTCAACACACCCTCTTATACACGTTTGGGTGATCGACTTCTCTCACCCATGAATCTTTTCATTTTCATTAGCGCAGGGCGAGGGCAGGCCAGACCGCGCCCGCCTCTGTCGTAGTCAGGGTATAGATTGGTCTCGAGGCAAAATCTATCTAGAAACTTGATCATAATGAGCAGGGGTGGGAATAAGAGTGGAAAACATACTGGCCGTGCTGAGCTCGAATCTTCGCCCTGGTGTATAGTGGACGACCACGTGAAGTGTGCTTCTTTGCCTGTGTCTGTGTGTGTGTGTGTGTGTGTGTGTGTGTGTGTGTGTGTGTGTGTGTGTGTGTGTGTGTGTGTGTGGTGTGCCGTACATTCCTTCCTCAGCTGTCTTGAGGAGCGCCTGGCTGAGCATCTAGTGCATTATTTTTATATTCATTTTTGCGAGGTGAGTGAGTGTACGTCTAGGAAAGCGTCTGGGCAGAGGCGACTTGAACGTAACTCTCGTGTTTATGGCAGAGGAACACATGTTGCTGTGTGGCGTGATCACGAGCAGAAGGATCTCTCTCTCTCTCTCTCTCTCTCTCTCTCTCTCTCTCTCTCTCTCTCTCTCTCTCTTCTCTCTCTCTCTCTCTCTCTCTCCCTCTCTCTCTCTCTCTCTCTCTGTTTTGTTCTCAAGGTATATCCTCTAATCCTTTTATTTTCTTCCCACAAATTTGTATCTTTCGTCTTATTTCATGTTCTTCCTCCAGCATTACTGCGATCACTACCACCACCACACGGCTATCAAACACCTCCACACTAAACATCCTTTTTCGACCGTCCATGTTGAGAGAGGAGGAGGAGGAGGAGGAGGAGACGAGAGTAGATGTGGAGCCGCCAGCGATGGAGTTGGCGGCTGTTCCTCCGTCCTTCCCTTTTGGCTGCGGGTGACTTCTTGGCTAGGGTAAGGGAGGATAGGTTAAGTTAGGAGATGTTAGGTAAGGCTAGGTGAGGTTAAGTTAGGGGAGGTCATGTAGTTTTATCTTTTAGAGTTCAAGGGCAATAAAACAAAAAAGGCATAAAAAACACTAGGTCCTGCCCCTGAACAGAGAGAAGGAAAAATGACAACGGGGCATAATTACCAGTGAGGGGGCGAGTCTCTCAAACTTGTCGCCCACCATCCAGTGATTGTACCTGGCGAACAGCATCATGAGGGCCAGGACCAGGTTGGCAAACTGCTTCACACGCTCTGAAAGACACAGAAACTGCTCAGCAAGGACTGTATGCGGGCATCCTCAACACTTCCCCTCACATCAACTCTTTCCAAAGGCCAAGAAAAGGTATCAATTGCATTCTAATGACGTGAGGTAATCCAGCTTTCCAGACAGACAACAGATCAAAAATAGACAAACTATGTAGAGGAAGCATTAGTTTGAGAAGGCTATAAGAAAATCCAGCTTTCCAGACAGACAACAGATCAGACAGACAACAGATCAAAAATAGACAAACTATGTAGACATCTTTTCTCAAATTTCAAAATGGCGCACCTTCACCCTGCCTCGGAGTCCCCGCCTGGGGGGGGGGAACACTCTATATACTATGATCAATAGTTTTAAGCCTGTAAAGAATAACCATTGTATAAAATGGAAATAAAGTTTCTGATTCTCATTCCCTTCCCTTCCCTTCCTTTCCCTATCTTCCTTCCTTCCCTTTCCTTTCCTTCCCTTCCTTCCTTCCTTCCTTTCCTTCCCTTCCTTCCTGACCTTCCATTCCTTCTCTTCCCTCCTTTCTTTCCTTTCCTCTCTCTTCCCTTCCTTTCTTCTCTTCTCTTCTTCTAATCAAAAATAGATTAGATAAATTCATGGACAGCGATATTAGGTGGGGTTAGATACACGGGAGCTTAGGTTCAAAGGAGCTGCCTTGTACAGGCCTACCGGCCTCTTGCAGACTCCTACGTTCATATGTTCTTCCCTTCCTTGACCTTCCCTTCTCTTCCCTTCCCTTCCTTGACCTTCCCTTCCCTTCCCTTCCTTGACCTTCCCTTCCCTTCCTTGACCCTCCCTTCTCTTCCCTTCCTTAACCTTCCCTTCTCTTCCCTTCCCTTTCTCAACCTTCTCTTCCTTTCCTCTCCCTTCCCTTCTGTTCCCTTCCCTCACTCACCTCATCACTGGTTGGTCAAGTTATACACAAGCTCGGAGGAGTGGAAGATGCACTGGTGAGGAGGCTGGAAGACCACGAGGGGCGGCGCCAGGCTCACCATTAGACTGGGGAGGTACACGTGGGTTGCTCTGCGGAGAAAGTGAACACCAGGTTACCAATTCAATTTGTTTTTCCAGAAGAGAGAGAGAGAGAGAGAGAGAGAGAGAGAGAGAGAGAGAGAGAGAACTATCACTACAAGCTACAGAAACCCAGAGACAGAGACAGACAGAGACCAAATGAGAAGTAGACATAAAACAGCCATTATCAAGACACCTCTCCACCACAAATTGACCTCTCTCTTGGCCACTCTTTACTTTCGTCTATTATGGCAGCGGTGAGTAGCGGGCCTTTTTTTTCTATGCACTTTTTGTTGCCCTTGAGCCGTCTCCTTTGTTGTAAAAATAAATAAATAAATAAAAGCTACAGAAATCCAGAGAGCCAGACACAGAGAAAATGAGACAGCAAAAGGAAGAAGAAGAAATGAAAAGGGAAAACTAAGACAAGGAGAGGAAGAGAGAAATGAAAAAGGAAAAGAATGAAAGGAAAACGGTGAAAAAATAAGACATAAGAACAGAAAGAGAACAAAAAATGAGAACGGAGGAAAATGAAACAGGGATAAGTAGAGAAAGAGAAGGAAAGCAATACTACCAAAGAGACAGACACAGAGAAAATGAGAAGTAGATAAAACAACCATTAGCACTAAAAGCTACAGAAATCCAGAGAGAGACAGACACAAACAGAGACAGACAAAGACATAGACAGACACAGAGACACAGACAGACACAGAAAATAAGAGAAGCAGAAAAAAAACATTACAATAAGCTACAGAAGTCCAGAGAGACAGAGAGAAAATGAGAGAAAAACAGAGACAGACAAAGACACTGAGAGACCCAGACAGACAGACTGAGAGAAAATGAGAAGCGAATAAAACATGAGAGAAAAACAGACAGACAAAGACATAGAGAGACCCAGACAGACAGACAGAGAGAAAATGAGAAGCAAATAAAACAACCAGAGAGACAGAGAGAGAAAATGAGAGACAGACATAGACAGACCCATCAATTAAAAGCCACAACCAGAGATAGAGACAGAGAGACATGCGAACAAAGAAAAATGGGCCGCCAACTCACCAATCAGCTCCAGGGACGAGGAGTTCAGGAGACCGTACTCAAGCCTCATAATGATGTCACCGTCCGGGTCCTGCTTGTCCTTCTGCAAACACCACCAACAGCGAGGTAAAAAGTCGCCGAGTCAAATCCTGCCACACCACACCACACCATACCCAGCCACACCACACACCACACCACACCATACCCAGCCATACCCAACCACACCACACACCACACCACACCATACCCAGCCACACCACATCCAGCCACACCACACCCAGCCACACCACACCACACCGTACCCAGCTGCACCACACACCATACCCAGCCACACCACACACCACACCACACCATACCATACCCAGCTGCACCACATACCACACCATACCCAGCCGTACCACACACCACACCATACCCAGCCGCACCACACACCACACCACACCATACCATACCCATCCGCACCACACACCACACTATACCATACCCATCCGCCTAACACCACACCATACCCAGCCACACCACATTACCCTCCCTCTCCTTCCCTTCCCTTTCTCAGACTAGCTTTCCCTTCCCTTCCCTTTCCTTCCTTGCTCTGCCTTCCTTGGCCTTCGATTCCCTTCCTTGCCTTTTCTTCCCTTCCCTACTGCAGCCTTGCCTTCCTCTCCCTCCCATCCCCTTCCCTACCCTGGTCACTATAACTACTGTAGGCAGACACACTTCAGAAGTGGATCTTCATGTGCCTGGCAATGTCTCTCTTTGTCTTAAAGAGCTTTCCACAAACATCACACTTGAACTCTCTAAGGCCATAGTGCCTGAAGACGTGTTCATTGAGTGCCTGCTTCACACTGAACCTCTTCCCGCACTCTTCACACTCATGACTTTTTACACCAGTGTGTGTAAGGGTGTGTGTATCAAGGGTACTCTTCAGGCTGAATTTTTTCCCACATTCCTTACATTCATAGTTCTTCACACCAGTGTGTGTAAGGGTGTGTCTATCAAGGTGACTCTTCAGGATGAATTTTTTCCCACATTCCTTACATTCATAGTTCTTCACACCAGTGTGTGTAAGGGTGTGTGTATCAAGGTTACCCTTCCGGATGAATTTTTTTCCACATTCCTTACATTCATAGTTCTTCACACCAGTGTGTGTAAGGGTGTGTCTATCAAGGTGACTCTTCAGGATGAATAGTTTCCCACATTCCTTACATTCATAGTTCTTCACACCAGTGTGTGTAAGGGTGTGTCTATCAAGGTGACTCTTCAGGATGAATAGTTTCCCACATTCCTTACATTCATAGTTCTTCACACCAGTGTGTGTAAGGGTGTGTCTATCAAGGGTACTCTTCTGGATGAATAGTTTCCCACATTCCTTACATTCATAGTTCTTCACACCAGTGTGTGTAAGGGTGTGTGTATCAAGGTGACTCTTCTGGATGAATAGTTTCCCACATTCCTTACATTCATAGTTCTTCACACCAGTGTGTGTAAAGGTGTGATATCTGAGGCCTCCCCTTGTGATTAATTCTTTTCCACACTCCAGACACACAAACTTCCTCTCTCCTTTGTTGCTGGAGTTGCCAGCAGCAAGTTGCTTCATCTGGTGACCACTGACCTTCCTGCCCCCTGCAGCAGTCTGCTCCTGCTTGTCCTGGCCACTCATGCTGCTGTCCAGCCCTGCAGGTGAGGCGGCCCCAACCTTTGCGGCGGCTGAGTGTGTTGTTGTTGTCCTCGTTCTTTCCTTGTTCTCTTTTCCTCCACACACCGGAGGCCTAGGGTCCGTGGTCGTGGTCGAGGGTGGACGTGCCCGTGAGAGCTCTGTAAAAGTGAAGGAATTCTCCAATAGTAATATTGCCAGAAGAATGAATCGTTCCAAGAATAATCCGTCTAGTAAGCAGGCGGGCACAAAAACCAAGGATACTGTTGGATCTGGCAAAACAAGCCTTGCGGCTGGGGCGGGATGATCAGCTGACAGGGGCAGACGATAGCGACGCAGATAAACAAACAGACACATGCCCAGTCTGTAAGGTTAAGGTTGGTGAGGAAGACAAGGCTCTAGGCTGTGAACTATGTGAAATGTGGCACCACATAAAGTGTGAGGAGGTCACTGAGGCAGTGTATAATTTCCTGAGCAGCAATCAAGTAAGTAAGATTCACTGGTATTGTACCAAATGCGATATTGTTGCGGGGAAATTGTTCAAACAAGTAACCAACACATCCAAGAGACAGGATAAAGTAGAAAGACGTATGGATGCCCTGGAAACTAAAACCACTGAGGCCTTAGAGGAGATCAAGAGTGATGTCAAGAATCTGAAGGAGGAAATTAGAGATGATATCAGGTCTCAAGTGAACAGTGAGTTCAAATCTAGGATTGATGAAGTCAAGCAGAAAGTTGGGGAGGAAGTCAAGAGTGTGATTAATGAAGCAGTGGAAAGCAAAATAGTTGATATAACAGTCGACACGAGGAACAAAGCAGGGCGGATCCAGAAAATCAATTTTGGGGAGCCCACTGGTAAAATTTCATAAGTTAGCGACAGCCTCAAACAGTGAAGACCAATGGATAGTGATGGCGGTTCTTTGCTTAAAATCCGCAGCCCCCGAGCAATCAACGTATATGTGACAAATGAATTTTTCTTGTATCTATATATGAAGTGCAATCAATATTAAGCTGGCAAGCAATAACAAGAAACAATTCAAATTGCACATCCGAACCGTAAAAAGGCAGATCTGAACAGGTAGAAATCATCACCATACGATCACTCGAAGAAAACTAAATGTTTATTTCGATATGTAAGCAGCAAGGGTGATCATAATACAGGTCATATATAAATTACAAACCTGACCTTTACAAAAAAGAGCTAATATGTGAAATTAGACGCAGCTGAAGATAAAAAGGAATTCTTATAGGGCTTCTTTTACATGGGATTGAGGGAACACATTTGCAAAGATTGGCTGATCTAAAGAAATATATTTACAAATTCCCAAGTATTCAACAAGTGCCTCACTAAGCAAAAAGTAGTTGGGGGCTTTTTTCGCCGAATTTGCTTCTCACTCTCTCGATTGAAATGGGGATATCATGGTGGACACAGAGGAGGGCAAGCCTGTTCAGGCGCTCTTGGCCGACGGTACTCCGCAGATAGGTTTTCAGCCTTTTCAATGCTGAGAAAGACCTCTCGGCCTCCGCGTTGGAGACTGGAAGCGTCAACAGAGTTTTCAAGAGAATGGCGAGATTGGGGAACATGCTGATGCTGGCGTGTGCCTGGGCTTCTTTGATAGTTTGGAAGACCGGAACAGATAATCCCCAGCGCTCCGCTTCCACCTTCACGAGTGTCAGGGATTCAATGTCGAGCTCGTAGAGCTTTGCCACTTGAAGCACAACCACATGCAACATCCGTTTCAGGGCCTTTGAGGAGTTGCTTGAGCTGAAGTGCGACAGGAACTGTGTCGTCACCGAACTTGGCTGAGGCCAAGACGTGGTCCACGAACGGAACGTACACCGCCCGGTGGTAGTACTCCTCAGCATTCTCCCACGGAACATTTGATCGCTGGGTTTGTCGTCCACAGAGTCGTGGCACAGGGATGGTGTCATGCGATGACCCCACCTCGACCAAAAGCTCTTCCGCTTTCATGAACACGTCGTGAAAATGAGCTCTGCATCTGCTCTGAACTTGGCAAAAATGGTCTCGATGCCACGGCATCGGCTGACACCAGGTCGCCATCTTTTCTCTGAAGTTTGGCTCGGCTTGAGAGTATGTGCCAATATACACTCCACAACAACCAGTCCAACAAGAAAGCAGGAAACATGTATGGCGATGAGAAGGAGCCCAGCGGTGGCGTCAAGTTCCTCCTCGAGAAAAACAGCGATGACAGGCAGAAATTCAACGAAAACCATCATTCTGTCATGCCTCTCAATCCACCTGGTGGGGCACAGGGGAACAAGCTTTTCGCGCTTGGCCGAGGTAACCTTGACAACCTCTGTGAAGCGGAGAGAGCGCACATTCAAAGAATGAACGAAGCTGTACACCTGGGTCAGTGTTGTACACCTGGGTCAGTGTTGTACACCTGGGTCAGTGTTGTACACCTGGGTCAGGTTGTACACCTGGGTCAGTGTTGTACACCTGGGTCAGTGTTGTACACCTGGGTCAGGTTGTACACCTGGGTCAGTGTTGTACACCTGGGTCAGTGTTGTACACCTGGGTCAGTGTTTGAAGAGCGATCTTCACTTCCTTGACGTCACACGCCTTCGTCAGTACAAGATTCTGTCAAGCAGTGGATTGGCTTGGCCAGGGTGTACTTCTTCATGAGTACTGCAGCACACCCTTTGAATGTTCCCACCATGGCACTTGCTCCATCGAAACCAAGTCCCCTGCACTTGGCCATGTTCAATCCGAGGTCTTCAACGGTGCACAAAAGGAGCCAGGCTAAACCTTTACCGGTGAGGTAATGGGCGTGCACAAAGGCAAGGAAGTCTTCCCTTATTTCCTCTTCCAAGTGCTTGCATGTGAGGAATGAGGTCACAAAGATTTTTTCCTAGGCCTTTAAATCTTACTCTATAATATTCAATATATGATTCCGGAACTTAAATACTGAAAATAAATAAAGAAAATTCTGAGTTCTCCAGAAATGCAACAGAAAGGTACCAGTTTTCGTTTTGACTCTCTCAGAGAAAGTGGACATTTTAGCAGATGGGGGGGGTCGTCCAACACCCCCAGCCCCTCCCCCCCCTAGGAACGGCGTACTACGGCCCTGTACGAGTATATAGATTGTTAGATGAGTGCGGGGCCATAAGAGCGCGGTGCCCATTGTGCCCAGGCCCTACACCAGAGTGAAAAATTACATCAGACACCGAAAAAATTTAAATCTTGCCTGAGCATCCCGTCCACCTCCGCATAGTAAAGCCCAAGGAACCATAGAGGAGGAATTTTTTAAAGTTTGGAGGACAGCGTCCAGAGCTATCTAGCGGCGGCCGGCTTCGCTCCCCAGCTCTCTAGCTTTTTAGGGGTATCCTAAATATATTTTATGTTTTCTCAATTCATGGGTATTTCAAATATTTTAGTTATCCAAATATTTTTTGGGGGGGGGCCCGGGTCATCTGGCTCCCCACCCCCATATCCGTGCCTGCATATGCCTACAGCCAACGACACATTCTGTATTATACAGTAGAGCCCCATTTAGCGCAAGAATTAGGTGGATGAACGCGGTCGCGCTAACTGAATTCGCGCTAATTGAATAAAGTAACCAATATGAAAAAAGTTATTTGGTGCACACGTGGGTCTGACTTTTGGGTTTGATAATTACTCAAAATACGCAGTCATCAGTTATCGAGCCGTGATGGTGACTCTTGCGGCCCAAGGTGTTGGCGGCGGCAGCAAGTGGGTGTGACAAGAGTTCGGCCCCAGCAAAGGTTCGGCGGGCAGGGTGTGGGCGTGTGTGGGCGTCGTGCCCGGCCAGGCTGACATCACACTCGTTATTATCGAGCGTGTTACGGTGACGGTGGCCACTCAGTCAATAGTGACGCCTTACCTCATCTGCCCCGCCATGGCAGGTAATAGTGACTAACATGGATTCAGAATCAGTTTCGGTGGACGTTTACAAAGGGAAAGAAAAACTAACTCTAGGAGGCCACCCAGCCTTAACAGGCAGGACACGAGTATATTACTACAGGAGATTGGCAGGGCGAGTAGGAGTAGAAATGTCTGCGTAATGAGGGACTTTAATTATAGGAATATAGACTGGGAAGACCTAGTGGGTGAACTGGAAGCCGAGGACTTTCTTGAAGTTATACAAGATAATTTCCTTAAGCAGGTAGTTACTGAGCCTACCAGAGGAGATAACATATTAGACTTAGTCCTAACCAATAATGGGAACTTGCTACGTGAGTTGGAGGTGGGCGGAGAGTTAGGAAATAGTGACCACAGAACGATTCGTTTTAGCTTAGACTGGGCGGTAACCTGCGAACCAAACCCAGTGTTAGATTTCAGAAGAGCAAATTACGAGGGGCTTCGAAGACATCTTGAAAGGGCAAACTGGGATAATTTAGGGATTCATGAGGGCCAGAACTGTGGATCGGAGAGCCAGGAGAACTAGGTAGAAATGTCTTACAATAATTTAGTTAGAGTAATAGTACAGGGGCAAGGACAGCATATACCACAGCGAACACTTAGAAAAGAAAACAATGATCCTAAGTGGATGACTCGTGGACTAAAACACGAGATAGGGTTAAAGAAGGGAATTTATCAGAAAATAAAGAATGGTGAAACACATCTCAGGGGCCGGTACGTCGAACTATCTAGATTAGTTAAGAAAAACACCAGGATAGCAAAAAGGAACTATGAGATCAAAGTAGCAAATGAGGCGAAAAGTAATCCTAAGGGCTTCTTTCAGATGAATAGAACAAAAACACGGAAGAAAATTGGACCGCTGAAAACAAACACAGGGGAGCTAGTAGAAAATTACGAAAATATGAGCACATTGTTGAACGACTACTTCCTTTCAGTATTCACACAGGAGGATCGAACGACTATACCGGAAAGGGTTCAGGTGTACGAGGGCGGGGATGGCGATAAGTTGAGGGATATAATCATTACCAGGCAAGTAGTTCAGGATGAAATAGATAAGCTTAAGAAGAACAAGTCGCCAGGTCCTAACGGGATATTTCCGAGGGTATTAAAGGAATCAGATGATGTACTCAGTGACCCACTAACCGACATCTTTAAGATTTCGGTAAATACTGGCTATGTGCCGAGCCTATGGAAAGTAGCTAATGTGACGCCAATTTTCAAAAAGGGGGACAGGTCAGTTGCTTCAAACTATCGCCCAATTAGCTTAACATCGGTTATAGGCAAGATGCTGGAGTCCATAATAGCCAGGAACATTCGGGAGCATTTAGAGAAACGTAGCTTAATTCACGACTCGCAGCATGGGTTCACAAAAGGTAGGTCATGCCTCACCAATCTCTTGTCCTTCTACAATAAAGTATTTGAGGCAGTTGACAGAGATGAAAATTATGATGTAACCTATCTTGATTTTAGTAAAGCGTTTGACAAAGTTCCTCACCAACGACTGTTGCATAAATTACAGGCTCACGGAGTAGAGGGTAAAGTTTTGAACTGGGTCAAGGCGTGGCTTAGCAATAGGAAGCAAAGAGCGCAAATCAATGGTAAAAGATCTGACTGGAGATGTGTTACGAGTGGGGTCCCACAAGGTTCGGTATTAGGTCCACTTTTGTTTATTATTTATATCAATGACTTAGATACAGGAATTAGTAGTGATGTTAGTAAATTTACAGATGATACCAAGATCGGTAGAGTAATTGAGTCGGATCAGGACGCTAGTATTCTCCAGGGTGAACTCAACAGATTGTATGACTGGGCGTATAAATGGCAGATGGAGTTCAATGTAGGGAAGTGCAGTATTCTGAGTGTAGGTAGGAACAACCCCTCACATAACTATTGCTTAAATGACACTCTCATAAGCAGGTCTGGGTGCGAGAGGGATTTAGGGGTCTTAGTGAGCTCTGATCTCCGTCCAAGGGCACAATGCATTCAAGCTAGAAATCGAGCTAATAGGGTACTGGGATTTATTTCAAGGAGCGTAAGCAACAGAAGCCCAGAAGTCTTCCTCAAACTATATTTAGCATTAGTTAGACCTCATCTTGACTATGCGGTTCAGTTCTGGTCACCTTACTATAGTATGGATATCAAAATGTTAGAATCGGTGCAGAGGAGGATGACTAAGATGATTCAGGGGTTAAGAAACTTGCCATACGAGGAAAGACTCAAACAGTTAAACTTGCATTCTCTAGAAAGGCGAAGGGTGCATGGAGACATGATCGAGGTTTATAAATGGATGAAGGGCTTTAATAAAGGAGACATTCATAAGGTTTTGTTGGTAAGAGAATCAGGTAGGACACGAAGTAATGGGTTTAAACTGGATAAATTCAGATTCAACAGGGACACAGGCAAAAATTGGTTTACAAACAGGGTGCTGGATGAGTGGAATAGGCTTAGCAGTCACGTGGTGAGTGCCAATACAATTGTCACATTCAAAAATAGACTAGATAAATTCATGGACAGCGATATTAGGTGGGGTTAGATACACGGGAGCTTGGGGTCAAAGGAGCTGCCTCTACAGAATGGACATCAACTTGCTAGAATCAGTTCAGAGGAGGATGACCAAGATGATTCAGGGGCTGAGGAGCCTCCCATATCAAAATAGGCTGAAACATCTAAACTTACATTCACTAGAGAGACGAAGAGTGCGGGGAGATCTGATAGAAGTATTCAAATGGGTCAAGGGTTACAACAAAGGCGATATAAGTAAAGTACTGAGAATTAGCCAGCAGGATAGAACTCGCAGTAAAGGATTTAAATTAGAAAAGTATAGATTTAGGAGATATAGGCAAGCATTGGTTTAGTAATAGGGTGGTGGGGGAATGGAATAGACTCAGCAATCACATAGTTTGTGCAGGGACGATAGCTTGTTTTAAGAGTAGACTGGATAGCTACATGGACGAGGACGACAGGTGGCAGTGAGGTGTGAGTGCAGTAGGGTGACGGGGTACTGGATGCGTGCCTAGTACTGCTGGTGTTGTGCGAAATAACTTGACCGACAAATAATTAGTAACATCGGTATCTGCTCATGCGCGGCTAGAACTCGTGAGTATTTCGCACGTAGACGTGCGAAATACTTATCAACCTGCGAAATTATTATAAATAGCTCAGTTCAAGCTCACACTGTTCTCTTTAGGTTTATAAAGCAACAATAAGTGTGTAGGGCAATAATAAAGTTTGTGAGATATAAATAAAAGCCTCCTCAAGCAAGATACATCATAATGAGCCTCTAAATTATGATTGTCAATGCACTGATAGGTATTTTTTCTTATGTGGCTTCCTGACCTGCCATTGCAGGCCACACATTCATCACAAGATAGCTTTAGGTGATCATGGAATCAGAAAGTTTGTTCATACAATCTTCAGTATTATAATAATTAATCAACTCGTGCGTATTTCGCACGTATAGGACCTGCGAAATTATTATAGCTCAGCTCGTGCTCACAGTCATGCAGTGATAGATATCCTTCTTCTTGTGGCTTCCTGACCTGCCATTACAGGCCACATGCATCACAAGATAGCTGTGACGTACCTGAGTTTGTTCCTACAGTCTTCAGTAATTTAATAACATAATTTTATTATAGGACTTGCGAAATTATTATAGCTCAGCTCGTGCTCGCAGTCATGCACTGGAAGATATTCTTCCTCTTGTGGCTTCATGACCTGCCATTACAGGCCACATGCATCACAAGATAGCTTTATGTGATCATGGAATCTGAGTTTGTTCATACAATCTTCAGTAATGCAATTTTTTTTTTTTTTTTTTTTTTTACAGCAAAGGAGACAGCTCAAGGGCACAAAAAAGTAAACATTAATAAAAAAAAGCCCGCTACTCGCTGCTCCTAAAAAGAATCCAAAGAGGTGGCCGAAAGATAGGTCAGTTTCGGGAGGAGAGGTGTCCTGATACCCTCCTCTTGAAAGAGTTCAAGTCGTAGGCAGGAGGAAATACAGATGAAGGAAGATTGTTCCAGAGTTTACCAGCGTGAGGGATGAAAGAGTGAAGATGCTGGTTAACTCTTGCATAAGGGGTTTGGACAGTATAGGGATGAGCATGAGTAGAAAGTCGAGTGCAGCGGGGCCGCGGGAGGGGGGGAGGCATGCAGTTAGCAAGTTCAGAAGAGCAGTCAGCGTGGAAATATCGATAGAAGATAGAAAGAGAGGCAACATTGCGGCGGAATTTAAGAGGTAGAAGACTATCAGTATGAGGAGGAGAGCTGATGAGACGAAGAGCCTTTGCCTCCACTCTGTCCAGAAGAGCTGTGTGAGTGGAGCCCCCCCACACATGAGATGCATACTCCATACGAGGGCGGACAAGGCCCCTGTATATGGACAGCAACTGTGCAGGGGAGAAGAACTGGCGAAGACGGTACAGAACGCCCAGCCTCGATGAAGCTGATTTAGTAACAGATGAGATATGAAGTTTCCAGTTGAGATTTTGAGTTAAGGATAGACCGAGGATGTTTAGTGTTGAGGAAGGTGATAGCTGGGTGTTGTCAAAGAATAGGGGATAGTTGTTTGGAAGATTGTGTCGAGTGGATAGGTGGAGAAACTGTGTTTTTGAGGCGTTGAAGGACACCAGGTTCTTCTTGCCCCAATCGGAAATAATAGTAAGGTCTGAGGCTAAGCGTTCTGCAGCCTCCAGCCTTGAGTCGTTAAGTTCCTGAAGGGTGGGTCTTCTATTAAAAGAAGTTGAATAATGCAGAGTGGAATCATCGGCGTAGGAATGGATAGGACAGTTCGTTTTGGAAAGAAGATCATCAATGAACAACAGAAAAAGAGTGGGAGATAGGACAGAACCCTGTGGGACACCACTGTTAATAGATTTAGGGGAAGAACAGTGACCGTCTACCACGGCAGAAATAGAACGGTCAGAAAGGAAACTGGAGATAAAGGTACAGAGAGAAGGATAGAAACCGTAGGAGGGTAGTTTAGAAAGCAAAGAGTTGTGCCAGACCCTATCAAAAGCTTTTGATATGTCCAGCGCAATAGCAAAAGTTTCACTGAAACGGCTAAGAGAGGATGACCAAGAGTCGGTTAAGAAGGCTAGGAGATCACCAGTAGAACGCCCCTTGCGGAACCCATACTGGCGATCAGATAGAAGGTCAGAAGTGGAAAGGTGCTTTTGAATCTTCCGGTTAAGGATTGATTCAAAAGCTTTAGATAGACAAGAAAGTAAAGCAATAGGACGGTAGTTTGAGGGATTGGAGCGGTCACCCTTCTTAGGTACAGGCTGTATGAAGGCATACTTCCAGCAAGAAGGAAAGGTAGATGATGACAGGCAGAGGCGAAAGAGTTTGACCAGGCAGGGTGACAGCACGGAGGCACAGCTTTTAAGGACAATAGGAGGCACTCCATCAGGTCCATAAGCCTTCTGAGGATTGAGGCCAGAGAGGGCATAGAAAACATCATTTTGAAGAATCTTTATAACAGGCATAAAGGAGTCAGAGGGGGGATGAGTAGGAGGAATATGCCCAGAATCGTCCAGAGTGGAGTTTTTAGAAAAAGTTTGAGAGAAGAGTTCAGCCTTAGAGATAGATGAGACGGCAGTGTTGCCGTCAGGACTGAGGAGTGGAGGGAAAGATGAAGAAGTGAAGTTGGAGGAGATGTTTTTGGCTAGATGCCAGAAGTCACGGGAAGAGTTAGAGAAAGCAAGGTTTTGACATTTTCTATTAATGAAAGAATTTTTGGTTAGTCGGAGAATAGATTTGGCACGATTTCGGGCAGAAATGTAAAGTTCATAATTAGCATTAGTTTGAAGGCTCTGGTATCTTTTGTGAGCTACCTCTCTATCATTGACAGCACGAGAACAAGCGTGATTAAACCAAGGCTTTTTAGCGTGAGGAGTAGAGAAAGAACGAGGAATGTATGCCTCCATTCCAGAGACAATCACCTCTGTGATGCGCTGAGCACACACAGAGGGGTCTCTATCCTGGAAGCAATAATCATTCCACGGGAAATCGGAAAAGTACATCCTCAGGTCGTCCCACCGAGCTGAAGCAAAATGCCAGAAGCATCGCCTCTTCGGTGGGTCCAGAGGGTGTACAGGAGCGATAGGACAGGATGCAGAAATAAGATTGTGATCGGAGGAGCCCAACGGAGAGAACAGTTTGACAGAATAAGCAGAAGGGTTTGAGGTAAGGAAGAGGTCTAGAATGTTGGGCCGATCTCCAAGACGGTCAGGAATACGTGTAGGGTGCTGGACCAACTGCTCTAGGTCGTTGAGGATAGCAAATTAATTGAGCATTTTCACACCATCCCTTGCGACTTTATTTCTAGTTTCCCCCTTTAGCAATGACGTGATACTCTTCCAATCACCTGCTGAAGGACATTGTCAGCATACCAATTCTTTTTATGACTTACCTTTTGCCATAATTTTTTCAATCCTGTCACCACCACCATTAACCCTGTCTTTACATAGTATGTGTTATGGATCACTGTTCATTCTCTCCATACCTCCCATTTTCTTTGCATCCTTGCCATAACTTCTGACTCATTTCGTGTCTGTATTTTCACTTGACTGAATCAGCTTAGTTTTAACCCTTACTTTTTATTAATTGTTCATACAGATTAGTTGGTTTCTTCATGATGCAGCTTGCTTTTCCTGTTTAGCTTAGCTTTATTTCCTGTTAACTGTCTACTGTAAGAATTGTTAATGTTCATCATTATGAGGTAATTAAGAGAAGCAAGGGTGGGATAAACTATCCTAGTATGTAAAAGAAAATGAGACAAAAAAGTGAAGGTGAAAGTGACATTATGTTTATTGAGGGTGTTTAACAAGGGTATAGGAAATTCCTGATTAAAAGAAAAAAAATCTGAGAAGCAAAGTTAAGAGGAACAGGTTGAGTTGAGGACATATGCTAAGTGCATATTGTGTCATTACTGCAACCCTAGAGACAATGGAGGAGACACAGGGCAAGTGTGCCAGAACTTACCTTCCTCAGGTATCAACCACTCCACAAAGAAAAGTTGGAAAGCTGGGAAGGCTGGTGATGACTGCCTCAGGGCTGGGACCAAACCTAAAGGCTGGATTCTTAGCTACAAGTTTTTTTCTATGCACAAAGAAGGTTCCAATGGGGAATGTGAGTACATTCATATATTTGAATATGACAGCTGAAAAATACAAGCAAATGAGGAAAGAGTGTGTGGCATTTATGGGCCTGGAAGATCAGGAGGTCCTAGATGTAGGAAACTGCATATAATCTAACATAAATAAATGAAAAAAGCATCAAATCAGAAAATTAGCATATTTATGTTTTTTTATTTTAAAATATAACATCTGTATCATTATATGCAATGTACAACAATGTCCTGAGTTCCAGGCCAATAAATGACACACACACACACACACACACACTTTCCTCATTAACTTGTATTTTGCAGGTGGTATCCTTAAATTTCTGAATGTAAACATATTCCTGCAGCACTTATGTGGTGTAAGGATGAACCATATAGCCAAGGATCTATGCCTTGAGTTCATTTTCTAGAACACAGTAAAGAAAAAAAAACAAGATCAGGTAAAAAAGTTGTTCCAATGTAGGTCATGATTATTATGCCTCTATGCTAGAGATGACCTGTAAAGTGCTGGGCACACATATAGGGCTTAACTCGGTAGCTGCAGGGACCATGTTTCTTAAAGGCGCCTTTAAGCAAAAAAAAGAAAAATTGAGAAATAATCATCACTCGCGCAAACCATTTCATAATATGTATCAACGCATTTGTGATCAGTTTATGCAGCATCTATTTTCGGGGGTTTATATTATGGAAAAAATTTGTCCCATCACTGGTATACAGTAAAACCACAAATTTGGCCCATCACTACTACAGTTTTTTTTTTTTTTTTTTACAGCATAAAAAAAATAAAACTAATGAAAAAAAAAAAGCCCGCTACTCACTGCCCCTAAAAAGAGTACAGTGGAGTGGCCAAAAGAGAGGTCAATTTCGGGATAAGAGGGGTCCTGATATCCTCCTCTTGAAAGAGTTCTAGTCATAGGCAGGAGGGAATACAGATGAAGGACGATTGTTCCAGAGTTTACCAGCGTGAGGGATGAAAGAGTGAAGATGCTGATTTAACTCTTGCATAAGGAGTTTGGACAGTATAGGAATGAGCTTGAGTAGAAAGTCGTGTGTGGCGAGGCCACAGGAGGGGGGGAGGCATGCAGTTAGCAAGTTCAGGAAAGCAGTCAGCATGAAAATATCGATAGAAGATAGAGAGAAAGCATGGTTACGGAATTTAAGAGGTAGAAGATTATCAGTAAGAGGAGGAAAGCAGATGAGATGAAGAGCCTTAGACTCCACTCTGTCCAGAAGAGCTGTATGAGTGAGATGCAAGTGAGATGCATACTCCATACGAGGGCAGACAAGGCCCCTGTATACGATAGCAACTGTGCGGGGAAGAAGAACTGGCGGAGACGATACAGAACGCCCAACCTCGAGGAAGCTGATTTAGTGAGAGAGGAGATGTGAAGTTTCCAGTTAAGATTTTGAGTTAAGGATAGACCGAGGATATTTAGTGTTGAAGAAGGTGACAGCTGAGTGTTGTCGAAGAACAGGGGATAAGTGTTTGGAAGATTGTGTCGAGTTGATAGGTGGAGAAATTGAGTTTTTGAGGCATTGAAGGACACAAGGTTCCTCTTACCCCAATATGGAATTGATAGCAAGGTCATCAGTGTATGAGTGGATAGGACAGCTTGTTATGAAAAGATCATTGATGAATAACAGGAAGATAGTGGGTGATAGGACAGAGCCCTGTGGAACACCACTGTTGATAGGTTTAGGGGAAGAACAGTGACTGTCTACCACTGCAGAGAAAGAACGGCCGTAAATGAAACTGGAGATAAAGGAACAGAGAGAAGGACAGCATCCAAGAGAGGGCAGTTTAGAAAGCAAAGACTTGTGGGGGGCATGCTGAATGCTGATTGGTCATTAATCTAGGTAAAATATAAGGTTTGGAGCATATGCTATGAATGTAGAATGTATTATTGCTCATATTTGTCAAGCCAGCCAGTGAGTGTGCTGGGTACAACACTGCTGCCCCAAGACACAGGCTCACAGAGACATCAGAACTACCACACTTGTCTTAGGATGCTGTATTTTTTTATTGATTTTACTTCAGCTAAATACAGAAAGATCTGAACTATTTTCAGCTAACAAAAACCCAGCTAAACTAACAGATAGTAACCTTCTGAAAGAGTAAACTATCACCACAAAATATCCATTTATTGTTACTACACTGCTACCAGCATAACCTATAACTCATAATGTCCGTTGGTATTATATTGGCTTTGGTTTGTAAGGTGATAGATACATTCAGTTGATAAAAGCCTGTCATGATGTGCCTCTAAAGTTTGCTTGTCCAGGCATAGATAAGTACTAGTAACAACCTCTTATACATAATAGTTTCTCCTTATTTTTATCACTATCCTGTATACCTCTCTTCTAGCATATGCTACAAAAAAGGAAAATCATTTCAGTAGCAGGCACAAAAAAATACAAGCTAACAAAGTAATATACAAATAATGTACTGTAGTGCGGCAACTATGCCTGATGAACGAGCCTCCCATAACCCACTTATCCAGTGGGGTACCACTTTTGCCAACTCGGTAGGGAGTGGCTCTCTTGTCACCAGGCGCGGATATAAGGGGGGGGCCCAGGGGGCCAGGGCCCCCCCCTTTGGGCTCTATAGCCCCGGGGCCCCCACAAGAAGGGGGCCCCCACAAGATTTATTATATTAAATTGTAAAAATGGACTCACAAATTTATCACATCCCGTGACATTCTAAAAAAAAACTCTACAAACATACATGATAGCCTCATTCTTAAAATCGTATTTACAAGTACATTATGTAAGTTATGTAACAGTTTTACATTGAATAGTTAAAATGCTTTATATTGACAGTAAGCCTTATTTGGGCAGCCTGTATTAATAGCAGGGATTGAATAGATAAATAATAGACCGTTTAGTGCTATTTGAAAGCGTTATAATTATGAGAAATAGGGTTATAATAAGCCTTTACAAGGGATTACGTTGCTTACACTCCGGTTACCACACAATACCATTAAATATATAAATAAAAAATAATTAAAATATACTATAATACACCACAACCTATACATAAAAACACGTTAATATATATACCTTATTACCCTCTCATTTGAATCCGAAGAGAAACACTGGCACCTAGAGGCTAGAGGAGATGGTTATGCCCATTCATTTAGGTCAGTCCGCCAGTTATTAACAAATAAGAATCCCGTGAGTGGAGAAACGGTAATGCTAATGCTCGTTAAACAACCGAAAATTCTGCCGTCGGGCCCCCCCCAAGCTTTGTTCCTAGATCCGCGCCTGCTTGTCACGCTGGTTGCGGGTTCAATCCCAGCCCAGGCAGCCTGCGAATACCCTCTCCTGGTCTTGATTAATTTCTCGTGTGTTGTTTGATACAAGCAGAGGTTGTGCAGGAAAATAGAGGAAATATAAAATACGCTCTCGGGGTATGACAGTACAAACCTGTGTATGCACTCACAGCCCTTCACAGGGATCACTTATTACTCTTATTTGTTGAGGTCTTCAGCTTCAGTACTGACCAACAAATGCCTTGTAAACATGATAAGATACAGTGACTAATAATTCAGTCACCCAACAATGTAAGCTCCATATCAGACCCAATGTGGAGGGCCATCCAAGAACCTTGGCTTTCACTCTTCCTTTATTTTTCCAAATACCAAGAGGCATAATTGCTATTATGACATTTACTAAATATAGAGGCAACAATTGAGAGGCCTTCTACTATCAATATACACCTTAAAGTAATAGTAAAAACTTGTAACTAGTGCAATATAGTGAGAAATAACACATCTGTATGATCCAGAATAGTTGTGAAATTGCTTTTTTTTCTCTTATCTCACTCAATTTCCTTGTTCATGAATACTGGCGTTCCCTTTCCCTTTATTCACCCTAATTTTCAGCCTTTCTTTTATCATAGAAACAGCCTATAACACCTCAAAAGCCTGTGAAATAGGCCAGTGAAACGAACTAGTGACCGAGCCTCTTCTTTATCTCTTTCTCTTAATATCCAGCATCAGAGTAATCCCATAACACATTAACAATAACTTGAGATACTCTCTGTTGATATGAAAACCTACAGATGATAATATTCAAGCTAAAATCCATTAACTAAAGCTGTGAAACAAATTACTTACCTTCTGGTTTCGACTTATTTCGCAGCTCTGTTGTTGTCAGGCCGCGCATGCGCAGATACCGATGTTACTAATTATTTGTCGGTCAACTTATTTCGCACAACACCGGTATAACGAGGATCAAGCCTCTACCTGTAACCCCTGTAACTACACCTCACCCATCGTGAGTAGTGGGGGGGATTCTGGAGCTGCCCTGTGTAGGCCACCCGGCCTCTTGCAGTTTCCCTATGTTCTTATGTTCTTATGAGTGGAGGGCGGCCTGTCTTGTGCAGGACAGCTTACCTACTTCTGCTGCATGAGAAGGTTAAGACTTCCCGGCGGCGGTGGTGGAGGTGTTGTCCTGGCAGTGTTGGGGCTGAGGGTGTCGCTGGCCAGCAGGTCCCCAGCGCTGGCCCGTGGGTGTGGAGCCTTCGTCGTCTTCTTCTTCTGGGGTGTTTTAGGGGGCTGGTTGGGCAGGGCCAGAAGGGATGCTGCTCGGGCCTCGGCGCGTGCTGTTGTTGTCACCTGGCAGTGTTGCCAACTGGAACTTTCCGCTACACGCACGAGCCTCAAACACGCTACATTGGACCACAAACGATACAAATTGTAAATATATTTCCACATCAGACGAAATAATGTTATCTGCTGGTTACTGTATAGCCAGGTACCCAAGGCATCTTTTCTCGTGAATAATAACTTATTAGATTCTAATCAGTTTGGCTTCCGTACGTAAGGCTCACTCAGTTGATGATCAGCTCCTAACATATGATGACGCCACCTGCTGGCTTGATCAGGGGCATATGGTCGACCTTATACTATTTGACTTTAGTAAATCATAACATTATGATCAGTAAGCTCTCCCACATCGGTATAGGGAATCCCTTACTCTCTTGGATACACGGATTTCTGAACGGTAGAGTATTGAGGTTGTGGTTGGGGGTTCTGAGAGTGATTCTACGCATGTGGAGTTCCCCAAGGGTCTGTCCTTGGACCAACCCTTTTTCTCATTTATATTAACTTTGTGGCTCACGGTCTGACCTGTAAATACAAAATTTTTGCTGATGATCTGAAAATATATCAAAAGATAAATAAGACTACGCCTTCTCTTACATTGTTAGATCTTGCTTCTGTGCAGAGAGATGTAGACCTACTGGTGTCACGTGCGGAATCGTGGGGGCTCAGGCTCAACTCGGACAAGACCCGTGTTCTTAGGTTCTGCCGAGGATCTGCTCCAAATCTTGGCCCGTACTCTGGCTACTATCTCTCTGGCTACTGGTCTAGTGTCTTTATTTCCTTGGCATTGGCTTATGTGTGTCTATTCAGGGGAAGGGACAGTTAGTTCACGTATTATTTCCCCATTTCGTAACATAATCTATCACCTTGCGTCCATTTCTTTCCCAGTAGTTCTTTGTATTTTTCCAGCTGTTTGTCATTTTCTTTTCTGTTCCTGTCCAAGAGATTTTGCCATAATTCAGAGGAAGGAGGAAGCACGCTGGTCTGTTGTGTTTCATCTCGTAATGTCCTTTTCGTAATTTCCAGCAGCAGCTTCCAATTATGTTTTCACTTTGTGTCACTTTGTATCTTCCAGAGGTTTGCGATTATGCTGTTACTTACTGTCTGGAAATGCTGCCTTCGTTGTGTGGATGGAAGAAGTAGCTACATATTATCCTCTGTATTAGTATTACTACACACTATTATTCCATGATGTAATCTATTGCAATGTATCTTTTTGTACTTTCCAGCAGCCTGCAATCATGCCTTTCCTTCCTGTATTAATTGTGAGGATGGAAGAAGTAGCTACATATCATCCTCTGTATATACTATTAGAAGTAGCTACACTATTATCCCATATTGTAATCTATTGCAATGTATCTTTTTGTACTTTCCAGCAGCCTGCAATCATGCCCTTCCTTCCTGTATTAATTGTGAGGATGGAAGAAGTAGCTACATATCATCCTCAGTATGTACTATTAGAGGCAGGTACATACTTTCCATACTGTAATCTATCGTAATGTATTGTATTGTATTTTCCAGCAGCCTGCAATCATGCCCTTCCTTCCTGTCTTGATCTTCCAACACTCAGTTCTAAGCACACAAGCACATGTTATCTTATTCCACCCCTTTGTTCTTCCTCCCTTCCTCAGTATCTAACCTTTCCTTGTTGGTTTCCATGAATAAGTTTTTTCCTTTTTGAGTATGTCTTCCTAATGTAACTATTGGTCTATGTTTTTGTTTGTTTGTTCTAGTCCACACACACACACACACACACACACACACACACACACACACACACACACACACACACACATGCATAAAGACACACACCAGAATTGGTTTGGGAATTCTATTTTCTCATCAGCTTCCTGTCTATCCCCTTTCTGCCTGTAGCACCAGTAGGCCCTCTTGGACGGCCCCAGCCCATTAGCGGAACAGGCAAATTTTATTTATAATGGCTGCCGTGATGTGACTCCTGCTTCATTTACTGCCCTCAGCTGTTTCCTTTACCATAAAAAAAAATGTAGGCATGCATTCAGGGGAGGCGGTGGCTGAGTGGTTAGCGTGCCAGCCTCGCATTCGGTGCGTTGTCCATGATGGTTCGAATCCGCCGCTAACCACCTGGGATTTTTCAGTCACCGCCGAGTGGCCTAAGACTACCCACATGCTGTCCTGAAGACCACCTATCAACCCAGACTCTAGAAGAAGCTCTGCAGCACAAGTGGAATCAAGAATGAGCTCCGGGGGGCAGCATGAGCCAATAATAATAATGGCGCCACTATAAACAATTGCCTGCGCCATGACGGGCTAGGGCCGACCATCAGGCTCATATGGATTAGCTTACCGGCGCTGTAGGCCACATGTAAAAAAAAAAAAAAAAAAAAAAAAAAAAATCAAAATGCTATGTATATATATTTCTTAACCCGTCCGCTGCAATTGGCACGGATTTTGCCTTCACTGGTAGCCTGGTAACATAATTATACTCCCAGGTCTTTCTCTGCCTCTGTGGTGGATAGTGGAGTGTTTTCCATGTGGTATTGGTGTGCTGGATATCCCTTCACTGGTAGCCTGGTAACATACACTCCCAGGTCTTTCTCTGCCTCTGTGGTGGATAGTGGAGTGTTTCCCATGTGGTATTGATGTGCTGGATATCCCTTCACTGGTAGCCTGGTAACATACTCCCAGGTCTTTCCCTGCCTCTGTGGTGGATAGTGGAGTGTTTCCCATGTGGTATTGGTGTGCTGGATATCCCTTCACTGGTAGCCTGGCAACATACTCCCAGGTCTTTCCCTGCCTCTGTGGTGGATAGTGGAGTGTTTCCCATGTGGTATTGGTGTGCTGGATATCCCTTCACCTGTGGCTCCCTCCTTTACCTCTTCATATGTTGACCTGTGGCTCCCTCCTTTACCCCTCCATGTGATGACCTGTGGCTCCCTCCTTTACCCCTCCATGTGTTGACCTGTTGTGGCTCCATGTGTTGACCTGTGGCTCCCTCCTTCACCCCTCCATGTGATGACCTGTGGCTCCCTCCTTCACCCCTCCATGTGATGACCTGTGGCTCCCTCCTTCACCCCTCCATTAGAAGCTGACCTCTTCTTGCCTAATTCTTTGTTCTGTTGTTTGAGCAGCGTCTGGTCAGCCTCTTGGTCACTGTTTCTGTATTTCCCATTGCTATAAAAAAATGAGTTATATTACAGCTTAGGTGAGGAGTGGGAGAGGGAGTTTAATGTTAAGAAATGCAAAGTTCTTGAATTGGTCATGAATGGCAGTATTATTTTTTTCTCGATATATATTTACACGCCTCCCCAGTGCAGAGGTTAGCGTCCCTGACTACAATTCTATGGGCCTGACGGGTGTATTACAAGACATTTTGCCGCCCAAGAACACATATTTGACAAGGCTTTCCTAGGAGTTGTGGGCATTTCCAGGAGTAGTTGTATGACCCTGGTGGTAGTGTGACCTTTCCTTTGTACCGTGAACCTAAAGAAACACATATTTGACAAGGCTTTCCTAGGAGTTGTGGGCATTTCCAGGAGTAGTTGTATGACCGGTTGGTAGTGTGTCCCTTCCTCTGTACTGTGAACCCTTTCCTAGGAGTTGTGGGCATTTCAGGGAGTAGTTGTATGACCTGGGTGTGTGTGTGACCTTTCCTTTGTACCGTGAACCTAAAGAACCTCTGTACTGTGAACCTAAAGAAACACATATTGGACAAGGCTTTCCTAGGAGTTGTGGGCATTTCCAGGAGTAGTTGTATGACCGGGTGGTAGCGTGACCCTTCCTCTGTACTGTGAACCTAAAGAAACGCTCATTAGAACCTGACTGACCCCTCTTTGACCTTTAGAAACAGCTGATGTGAAAAGTCAATGTTTACTCACTCACTCACTCATTCATTCATTCATTCATTCATTCACTCACTCACTCACTCACTCACCCATTCACTCATTAACTCACTCCCTCAAGCACTCACTCACTCACTCACCTGGGCAGATGGTGTGCATTCCAGCCAGCTATTCAATTTTCCTTTTGTGCTGTTTGGTCAATGAGTCAGAGAGTAATGAGTTCTCCATGTAGGTGGAGTTCCTATTGGGTGCCAGCTGTCGGCAGAAGAAGGTGCTGGTGCTGGGCCTTCTGACGTCACTGAAGGAAGGGAAATACCACCTGGAGGACGACACCGGACACATCGAACTGGACCTCTCCAACGCAAGCTTCCACTCAGGTACGCAAACAAGGCACTCGACACGCCCCCCATAGCTTCCTACTCTGTTCTTTTCATCCTCCCTTGCTTTCATCTTTCCCCTACGTCCTTCCTTTGTTCTCTGTGTTCTCTCCTTCCTTCACACACTCAACACGCCCTCCACCCCTTCCTTCTCTCCTCTCCTTCCTGCTCTGTGCTTTAATCTATTTTTCCTTCTCTCCTCTCCTTCCTGCTCTGTTCTTTTATCTCCTTGCTTCCATCTTTTTCTTGCTTGCTTCCTTCTTTCTTTCCTTTCTTCTCTTACTTGCTTCATCTTTCCTTCTCATCAGCTTCTTGTTCGACGCTCTGTATTCCCAAGGCTTTCGTAGGAGTTTGAGACATTTCCAGGAGTGGTTCTGTGACCCTGGTGGTAGTCTGACCCTTCTTCTGTACCATGAACCTAAAACAACACTCATGAAAACCCAATTAGTCACCCTTTTGGCCTCTGGAAATAGTTGATGTGAGAGGTGGAGTGTATCAACCTGTCCGCTGCGATTGGCACGGATTTTGCCCTCACTGGTAGCCTGGTAACATACACTCCCAGGTCTTTCTCTGCCTCTGTGGTGGATAGTGGAGTGTTTCCCATGTGGTATTGGTGTGCTGGATATCCCTTCACTGGTAGCCTGGTAACATACACTCCCAGGTCTTTCTCTGCCTCTGTGGTGGATAGTGGAGTGTTTCCCATGTGGTATTGGTGTGCTGGATATCCCTTCACTGGTAGCCTGGTAACATACACTCCCAGGTCTTTCTCTGCCTCTGTGGTGGATAGTGGAGTGTTTCCCATGTGGTATTGGTGTGCTGGATATCCCTTCACTGGTAGCCTGGTAACATACACTCCCAGGTCTTTCTCTGCCTCTGTGGTGGATAGTGGAGTGTTTCCCATGTGTTATTGGTGTGCTGGATATCCCTTCACTGGTAGCCTGGTAACATAATAACCTAACTGTACCTTGGTGATGTCCTCTGGTAGGGAAGCCACAGTCACGGGGTTAATCTGTGTTGCCTGTCCATCCAGCAGTGAACATAATAACCTAACAACTGTACCTTGGTGATGTCCTCTGGTAGGGAAGCCACAGTCACGGGGTTAAGCGTCACTCCCTCCCCCGCAGGCCTGTTCACCGTCAACTGCTTTGTGCTGGTGGAGGGCTGCTACGAGGACAATGTGTTGCATGCGGAGGCCGTGGGTTTGCCGCCCCCCGAGCTGCCCGCCGTAACAAGGTGATGCCAGCCCTTTTTTTTTTTTCGTGTGTGTGTGTGTGTGTGTGTGTGTGTGTGTGTGTGTGTGTGTGTGTGTGTGTGTGTGTACTTCCTGTTTGGGGGTGGACAGGTTATGAGTCTCCACGGTGAGGTAACGGTGTCACACTTTTGTTTTCCTCTTATTCTTTGTTTTTCTTTGTTTTGCTTTTCTTCTTTTTCTTTCTTCTTTCCTTGTTTCTTTTTCTTCATTTAATCTACTTTTTTCTTCTTTCTTTTTCTTTGTTTATCTTTATTTTATCATTTCTTTCTTTTCTTCTTTCTTTTACTTTATCACTCTTCCTTTCTTCCTTCCTTCTTTATTTTTCTCTAGTTAATATATTTCTTTCTTTCCTTTTTCTTTCTTTCATTCCTTTTCTTTCTTTGTCTCTCTTTCCTTCCACTTCTGACGATCTTTTACTCTCTCCTCCTCCTCCTCCTACTACTACTACTACTACTACTACTACTACTACTACCACCCACCCCAATACAACAGGGAGCGGATGAGCATGAAGAACGAGAACTACTTCGGCGGCTCAGCTCGGAAGAACGTAAAGACCGACCCGCAGCTACACCAGTTGGAGAAGGAGAACGGCGAGGCGATGTTTGTGGTGCTCTCGGACGTGTGGCTCGACAAGTTGGAGGTGAGGTGCGGGAGACAGGAGGGAGATTTTTCGGGGGGTCAGATGTCGTTGGTTATTTGGGTTTCCTGGTTGACTGGTTGGGGGTAGAGGGGTGGGGATAGTGTGGTTTGGTGGGGGAATGGTTATAGCTTGTGTGGTAGGAATGGTGGTTGTGGTGGTGGAGGGAAAAATAGGAAAATATGGGAAAATGTATGTGAGGGAGGTTAGACAATGACGAAGGTTAATGTGTTTTGGGGGTCAGATGTCGTTAGTTTTTTGGGTTTCCTGGTTGACTGGTTGGGGGTAGAGGGGTGGGGATAGTGTGGTTTGGTGAGGGAATGGTTGTAGTTTGTGTGGTAGGAATGGTGGTTGTGATGGTGGAGGGGAAAATAGGAAAATATGGGAAAATGTATGTGAGGGAGGTTAGACAATGATGAAGGTTAATGTGTTTTGGGGGTCAGATGTCGTTTGTTTTTTGGGTTTCCTGGTTGACTGGTTGGGGGTAGAGGGGTGGGGATAGTGTGGTTTGGTGGGGGAATGGTTGTAGTTTGTGTGGTAGGAATGATGGTTGTGGTGGTGGAGGGGAAAATAGGAAAATATGGGAAAATGTATGTTTTTCCTCATACTGTTTTTCTCCATTTCTCCTTTCTTTCTCTTCTTCTTTCCTTCCTTCCTTCCTTCTTTCCTTTCTCTCCTTCTGTCCTTCCTTTCGTTCCTTCCTCCCTTCCTTCCTTCCTTCCTTCCTCTCTTTCCTCCTTCCTTCCTTCCCTCCATCCTTCCTTCCTTCCTCTCTTTCCTCCTTCCTTCCTTCCTCTCTTCCTTCCTCTCTTCCTTCCTTTCTCTCCTTCCTTCCTTCCTCTTCCTTCCTTCTTCCTTCTTTCTTTTCCTTCCTTCCTTCTTGCTCTCCTTTCTTCCTTCCTTTCTCTCTTCCTTCTTTCCTTCCTCCCTTCCATCCTTCCCTCCTTCCTTCCTTCCTTCCTTCCTTCCTCCCTCTTCATCATCATTTTCATAAGTTTTCATCCTCTCATCCTGCCTCATGAATCCCCCCACCCCCACCCACCCACCCACCCTGCCATGCCTCCCCCCTCATCCTACCCTGTGTTACCCCCCCCCACCCCCACCCACCCACCCCGCCATGCCTCCCCCCTCATCCTACCCTGTGTTACCCCCCCCCACCCCCACCCCCCCACTCCTGCCCTCCCCCCACCCACCCCGCCATGCCTCCCCCCTCATCCTACCCGGTGTTACCCCCCCCACCCCGCCATGCCTCCCCCCTCATCCTACCCTGTGTTAACCCCCCCCATGCCCCCCCTCGCCAGGTTATGGAGAAGCTGCGGGTGCTGTTCAGTGGCTACGCGCAGGTCCCCCCAACGGCCTTCATCCTCTGCGGGAACTTCTTCTCCGAGTGGCAGAGCAGGAAAAAGGTGAGGCGGGGGGGGGGAGGAAGGAAGGAAGGGGGGGCAGGAGGGGGGGAAGGAAGGGGGGAAGGAAAGGAAAGGAAGGAAGGAAAGGAATGGAAGGAAAGGAAGGAAGGAGAGGAACGAAGGAAGGAAGGAAAGGAAAGGAAGTAAGGTAGTAAGATAGGAAGGAAGGAAGGAAAGGAAAGTAAGGAAGGAAGGAAAGGAAAGTAAGGAAGGAAGGAAAGGAAAGGTAGTAAGGTAGGAAGGAAGGAAGGAAAGAGAGAAGGAACAGGATGGAAGGAAGGAAGGAAGGAGGAAAGAGAGAAGGGACAGGAAGGAAGGAAGGAAAGAGAGAAGGAACAGGATGGAAGGAAGGAAGGAAGGAGGAAAGAGAGAAGGGACAGGAAGGAAGGAAGGAAAGAGAGAAGGGACAGGATGGAAGGAAGGAAGGAAGGAGGAAAGAGAAGGACAGGAAGGAAGGATAGAAGGCACAGGATGGAAGGAAGGAAGGAAGGAGGAAAGAGAGAAGGGACAGGAAGGAAGGAAGGAAAGAGAGAAGGAACAGGATGGAAGGAAGGAAGGAAGGAGGAAAGAGAGAAGGGACAGGAAGGAAGGAAGGAAAGAGAGAAGGAACAGGATGGAAGGAAGGAAGGAAGGAGGAAAGAGAGAAGGGACAGGAAGGAAGGAAGGAAAGAGAGAAGGAACAGGATGGAAGGAAGGAAAGAGAGAAGGAACAGGATGGAAGGAGGAAAGAGAGAAGGGACAGGAAGGAAGGAAGGAAGGAGGAAAGAGAGAAGGAACAGGATGGAAGGAAGGAAGGAAGGAGGAAAGAGAGAAGGAACAGGATGGAAGGAAGGAAGGAAGGAGGAAAGAGAGAAGGAACAGGATGGAAGGAAGGAAGGAAGGAGGAAAGAGAGAAGGAACAGGATGGAAGGAAGGAAGGAAGGAGGAAAGAGATAAGGAACAGGATGGAAGGAAGGAAGGAGGAAAGAGAGAAGGGTCAGGAAGGAAGGAAGGAGGAAAGAGAGAAGGGACAGGAAGGAAGGAAGGAAAGAGAGAAGGGTCAGGAAGGAAGGAAGGAAAGAGAGAAGGAACAGGATGGAAGGAAGGAAAGAGAGAAGGGACAGGAAGGAAGGAAGGAAAGAGAGAAGGGTCAGGAAGGAAGGAAGGAAAGAGAGAAGGAACAGGAAGGAAGGAAGGAAAGAGAGAAGGGACAGGAAGGAAGGAAGGAAAGAGAGAAGGGTCAGGAAGGAAGGAAGGAAAGAGAGAAGGGTCAGGAAGGAAGGAAGGAAAGAGAGAAGGAACAGGATGGAAGGAAGGAAGGAAGGAAGGAAAGAGAGAAGGAACAGGAAGGAAGGAAGGAAAGAGAGAAGGGACAGGAAGGAAGGAAAGAGAGAAGGGACAGGAAGGAAGGAAGGAAAGAGAGAAGGGACTGGAAGGAAGGAAGGAAAGAGAGAAGGGACTGGAAGGAAGGAAGGAAAGAGAGAAGGGACAGGAAGGAAGGAAGGAAAGAGAGAAGGGACAGGAAGGAAGGAAGGAAAGAGAGAAGGGACAGGAAGGAAGGAAGGAAAGAGAGAAGGGACAGGAAGGAAGGAAGGAGGAAAGAGAGAAGGGACAGGAAGGAAGGAAGGAAAGAGAGAAGGGACTGGAAGGAAGGAAGGAAAGAGAGAAGGGACAGGAAGGAAGGAAGGAAAGAGAGAAGGGACAGGAAGGAAGGAAGGAAAGAGAGAAGGGACAGGAAGGAAGGAAGGAGGAAAGAGAGAAGGGACAGGAAGGAAGGAAGGAAAGAGAGAAGGGACAGGAAAGAAGGAAGGAAAGAGAGAAGGGACAGGAAGGAAGGAAGGAAGGAGGAAAGAGAGAAGGGACAGGAAGGAAGGAAGGAAAGAGAGAAGGGACAGGAAGGAAGGAAGGAAAGAGAGAAGGGACAGGAAGGAAGGAAGGAAGGAAAGAGAGAAGGGACAGGAAGGAAGGAAGGAAGGAAAGAGAGAAGGGACAGGAAGGAAGGAAGGAAAGAGAGAAGGGACAGGAAGGAAGGAAGGAAAGATAGGACGGGAAGGAAGGAAGGAAGGAAAGAGAGAAGGGACAGGAAGGAAGGAAGGAAAGAGAGAAGGGACAGGAAGGAAGGAAAGAGAGAAGGGACAGGAAGGAAGGAAGGAAAGAGAGAAGGGACAGGAAGGAAGGAAAGAGAGAAGGGACAGGAAGGAAGGAAAGAGAGAAGGGACAGGAAGGAAGGAAGGAAAGAGAGAAGGGACAGGAAGGAAGGAAGGAACGAGAGAAGGGACAGGAAGGAAGGAAGGAAAGAGAGAAGGGACAGGAAGGAAGGAAAGAGAGAAGGGACAGGAAGGAAGGAAGGAAGGAGGAAAGAGAGAAGGGACAGGAAGGAAGGAAGGAAAGAGAGAAGGGACAGGAAGGAAGGAAGGAAAGTGAGAAGGGACAGGAAGGAAGGAAGGAAGGAGGAAAGAGAGAAGGGACAGGAAGGAAGGAAAGAGAGAAGGGACAGGAAGGAAGGAAGGAAGGAAGGAGAGAGAGAAGGGACAGGAAGGAAGGAAGGAAGGAAGGAGAGAGAGAAGGGACAGGAAGGAAGGAAGGAAAGAGAGAAGGGACAGGAAGGAAGGAAGGAAGGAAGGAAGGAAGGAGAAAGAGAAGGGACAGGAAGGAAGGAAGGAAGGAAAGAGAGAAGGGACAGGAAGGAAGGAAGGAAAGAGAGAAGGGACAGGAAGGAAGGAAGGAAGGAAGGAGAGAGAGAAGGGACAGGAAGGAAGGAAGGAAAGAGAGAAGGGACAGGAAGGAAGGAGAGAGAGAAGGGACAGGAAGGAAGGAAGGAAAGAGAGAAGGGACAGGAAGGAAGGAAGGAAGGAAAGAGAGAAGGGACAGGAAGGAAGGAAGGAAAGAGAGAAGGGACAGGAAGGAAGGAGAGAGAGAAGGGACAGGAAGGAAGGAAGGAAGGAAGGAAAGAGAGAAGGGACAGGAAGGAAGGAAAGAGAGAAGGGACAGGAAGGCAGGAAGGAAGGAAAGAGAGAAGGGACAGGAAGGAAGGAAAGAGAGAAGGGACAGGAAGGAAGGAAGGAAGGAAAGAGAGAAGGTACAGTAAGGAAGGAAGGAAAGAGAGAAGGGACAGGAAGGAAGGAAGGAAAGAGAGAAGGGACAAGAAGGAAGGAAAGAGAGAAGGGACAGGAAGGAAGGAAGGAAGGAAGGAAAGAGAGAAGGGACAGGAAGGAAGGAAGGAAGGAAAGAGAGAAGGGACAGGAAGGAAGGAAGGAAAGAGAGAAGGGACAGGAAGGAAGGAAGGAAGGAAAGAAGGGACAGGAAGGAAGGAAGGAAGGAAGGAAGGAAAGAGAGAAGGGACAGGAAGGAAGGAAGGAAAGAGAGAAGGGACAGGAAGGAAGGAAGGAAGGAAAGAGAGAAGGGACAGGAAGAAAGGAAGGAAGGAAAGAGAGAAGGGACAGGAAGGAAGGAAGGAAAGAGAGAAGGGACAGGAAGGAAGGAAGGAAGGAAAGAGAGAAGGGACAGGAAGGAAGGAAGGAAGGAAAGAGAGAAGGGACAGGAAGGAAGGAAGGAAGGAAAGAGAGAAGGGACAGGAAGGAAGGAAGGAAAGAGAGAAGGGACAGGAAGGAAGGAAGGAAGGAAAGAGAGAAGGGACAGGAAGGAAGGAAAGAGAGAAGGGACAGGAAGGAAGGAAGGAAAGAGAGAAGGGACAGGAAGGAAGGAAAGAGAGAAGGGACAGGAAGGAAGGAAGGAAAGAGAGAAGGGACAGGAAGGAAGGAAAGAGAGAAGGGACAGGAAGGAAGGAAGGAAAGAGAGAAGGAACAGGAAGGAAGGAAAGAGAGAAGGGACAGGAAGGAAGGAAAGAGAGAAGGGACAGGAAGGAAGGAATGAAGGAAGGATAGAGAGAAGGGACAGGAAGGAAGGAAGGAAAGAGAGAAGGGACAGGAAGGAAGGAAGGAAAGAGAGAAGGGACAGGAAGGAAGGAAGGAAGGAAAGAGAGAAGGGACAGGAAGGAAGGAAGGAAGGAAGGAAAGAGAGAAGGGACAGGAAGGAAGGAAGGAAGGAAAGAGAGAAGGGACAGGAAGGAAGGAAGGAAAGAGAGAAGGGACAGGAAGGAAGGAAAGAGAGAAGGGACAGGAAGGAAGGAAGGAAGGAAAGAGAGAAGGGACAGGAAGGAAGGAAGGAAAGAGAGAAGGGACAGGAAGGAAGGAAGGAAAGAGAGAAGGGACAGGAAGGAAGGAAGGAAAGAGAGAAGGGACAGGAAGGAAGGAAGGAAGGAAAGAGAGAAGGGACAGGAAGGAAGGAAGGAAAGAGAGAAGGGACAGGAAGGAAGGAAGGAAAGAGAGAAGGGACAGGAAGGAAGGAAGGAAGGAAAGAGAGAGCCTCACACACACACACACACACACACACACACACACACACACACACACTCCATTATATAGACAAGGAAATGATGAACAAAATAATAACAACACTGGTAAGACCAAAACCTGTATATGCTGCTGTTGTGTGGTCGCCTCAAAAAGAAGGATATCAGAAAGTTGGAAAAGATACAGAGAATTGCAACTAAAATGGTCCCAGAACTCTCGAATATGACGTATGAAGACTGATTGAGGGAGATGGACTTGACGACACTGGAACAAAGAAGGGAGAGAGGAGATCTGATCACGCTGTATAAGTTGGTAGATAAGTTTGATGAGGTGGATAGAGATCTCTTTTCAACTGTGAGAATGCAAGGGCTGAGAGGACATGGTTAATAAAGGAACCTGTTTGAGTGACTTGAAAGAGTATAGTTTTCCACACAGAAGTATTAACACGTGGAGCAGCTTGCGGGAAGAGGTGGTGGAGGCGAGCAGTGTCCAGCAAATGAAGGAAAGGCTGGATGAATGTAGATATGGAGACGGGACTATTAGAGCTTAGCCTGGGCCCGGTAGACTACAAATAGGTAAACACACACACCTCTCCCCACAGCTTGAGGAGATGCAGAAAGCCTTCACAGCGCTGGGCAACCTCATCGCCGAGTTCCCCGACCTGGCCGCCAACACTCGCTTCATCTTCGTGCCGGGACCCAGCGACCCGGGACCATCAACCATCTTTCCCAGGTCAGGATAAAAAAGGAAGGATGTAGGAGAGGAAGGAAGGAGGACAAATAGAGAGGAAAGAATGAGAGTAGAAAACAGAGGAAGGGAAGGAAGGAAGAAAGGAGGGATAACTGAAGGAAAGTAGCAGATAGGAAAAAGAGAAAGGGAGGAAAGGAAAGAAAGGAAGGAAGGAAGGAAGGAAGGACGCAAGCAGAGAAAGAAGGGAAGAAGTACGGCAGAAGGCAAGACGAAAATAGGAAAAACAGAAAGGGAGGAAGAGAAAGAAAAAGAAGAAAGGAAGGAGCAAGTTGAGAAAGAGTCAAGTGACAATGGAGGCAAGTGTGGCGGGAGGGAAGGGAGGAACAGTCAAGGCTTTCCAGGTGTGTCTATGTCAGTGGTGGGAGTGGTTGGTTGTGTTTTCAAAGGTACCGGCGGACAGTTTGTGTGTTTGTGTCTATGTCAGTGGTGGGAGTGGTTGGTTGTGTTTTCAAAGGTACCGGCGGACAGTTTGTGTGTTTGTGTCTATGTCAGTGGTGGGAGTGGTTGGTTGTGTTTTCAAAGGTACCGGCGGCCAGTTTGTGTGTTTGTGTCTATGTCAGTGGTGGGAGTGGTTGGTTGTGTTTTCAAAGGTACCGGCGGACAGTTTGTGTGTTTGTGTCTATGTCAGTGGTGGGAGTGGTTGGTTGTGTTTTCAAAGGTACCGGCGGACAGTTTGTGTGTTTGTGTCTATGTCAGTGGTGGGAGTGGTTGGTTGTGTTTTCAAAGGTACCGGCGGACAGTTTGTGTGTTTGTAAGGCCTTGTGGGGAAGGTCCGAGGGTTTTTAGGGACTCCTGTTTGGGCCTCTCCTTCCTTCCTTCCTTCCTTCCTTCCTTCCTTCCTTCTGAGATTCCCTCATTTTCCCTGCCTTCTTGACTCCCTTTCCTACTTCCTTCCTATTTCCCTTCCTTCCTTCCTTCCTTCCTTCCTTCCTTCTGAGTTCCTACATTCTCCTTTCCATCCTTCCTCTCTTTCTTACTTCCTTCCTCTTTCCCTTCCTTCCTTTCTTCCTTCTGAGTTCCTACATTCTCCTTTCCATCCTTCCTCTCTTTCTTACTTCCTTCCTCTTTCCCTTCCTTCCTTTCTTCCTTCTGAGTTCCTACATTCTCCTTTCCATCCTTCCTCTCTTTCCTACTTCCTTCCTTCCTTCCTTCCTTCCTTCTGAGTTCCTACATTCTCCTTTCCATCCTTCCTCTCTTCCTTCCTTCCTTCCTTCCTTCCTTCCTTCCTTCCTCCTGAGTTCCTACATTCTCCTTTCCATCCTTCCTCTCTTTCTTACTTTCTTCTTCTTTCCTACAATTTTCCTTCCTCCTGAGACTCCTACTTTTCCCTTCCTTCCTTCCTTCCTCTTTCCTACACTTTTCCTTCCTTCCTTCCTCTCCTACTGAGCAAACTAAGGGCCACTTTCACAGTCACGTTTGTTTGTGTTGATGGTTACCAGTGAGTGGCCATCGCCGCTACCAACAAGAAATCCACTTCCACGATTGTCCTTCGCTTGTTTGCACCAGTGCCAGAGACTGGAACCTCCGGCGACGGAGCTCTGGTGGCCGCGGGGGCTCCCCAGTGGAGCTAATCAATGCAATTACTTAGTAAATAACAAATTCTTGCTCTCAAGTGGTTATATTATTTCGTTAAATAGACATAAAAAATATCACACAACACAGCAACACGTTGCTCGGCTTCAATGGCAACATGAGAAAAAATAGAAGACTTTGAATGACATGAACTCACTTCACCTGCTGACCAGTAAACGTCCTGCTGAGAACTTCACTTTGATTGATTGGTTGATGGTTTATTGTTGCAAAAGTACACAGCCAAGGAGAAGGGAGGACCTTAATACTTGTCACTGTTATCCACCTGTTGTGCCTTCTTGGTCACTCTCTCGTATCATTCCAGTCAGCCCAGTGTGTAGGCACGGGGCATACATTCAGGGAACTGTTGTGTAAAGAATGAATGTGAAGTTTGCTGAGTAAGGTGAATGATGAACAAATGTAATGAATATAGGAGAAGCGTCTGTCTTGCTGACATCTGCTAAATAACAGAACTTTAATACTTGTCACCGTTATGTAATGCCCAGGAAACATTAGGCTGTCGGCAGATTTGAGCGGTGTATTACAGCGAGACACTACACATTTTTTCATCACATTTATTCTTCACAGTTATTCTTTACATTTATTCTTCACGTTTACTTTTTGTACATTTATTTTTCACATCACTCCTTCATAATCCTCCGCTCAGCTGATGGAGTGTTGACATTTCCCGCGCTCCGGCACACCAACACTGCCGAACCATGCGTGTCCATCTTGTCACGACTGTCACCATGACTGTGGAAGTGGCCCTCAATCCCTGTCAGCCTTCCCTTCATACAAGACCAACATCACCAAACCAGCGTGGAAGCCAAACTGAACCCCCCTTGCCGTCCCCTCCTCAGGCCGCCGCTGCCCAGGTGTGTCACTGAGCCCCTGCGGAAGAAGGTTCGCTCGGCCGTCTTCGCCACCAACCCTTGCCGGCTGGTCTACTGTACGCAGGAGATGGTGGTGCTGCGGGAGGACCTGGTGGGAAAGATGTGCCGGAACTCTGTCCACTTCCCGCAGGACTGTGATCTCGCGCCTCATGTGAGTGTGGGCGGCTGTCTCCTTGATGGTTTGTTTTGGTCTTACGCCGCTTATTGCCTTCCTTCATGTTTACTTGCTTTCTTCTGTAGTTGGTTCCTTCCCTCCTTCCTTCCTTCCTTCCTTCCTTTCTTTTGTTTCTTCCCTGCTTGGTTCCTTCCTCCCTTCCTTCCTTCCTTCCTTCCTTCCTACCCTCCTACCCTCCTTTCTCTAATTCCTCCCTTCCTTCCTTCCTCCCTTCCTTCCTTCCTTCCTTCCTACCCTCATACCCTCCTTTTGGTCTTACGCCACTTATTGCCTTCCTTCCTGTTTACTTGCTTTCTTCTATAGTTGGATCATTCCCTCCTTCCTTCCTTCCTTCCTTCCTACCCTCATACCTCCTACCCTCAATAAACAGATATTGATAAATCTTGGGGGTCCTTCACCACAATACTGAACAATGCCATAAGCATATGCGTACCCTATCGTAACAGACGTCCAGCTTCTAAGAAGAAACCCAAATGGTGGAATAACGAAATTCAAAATAGCCTATCTCTTAAAAAATGCGTATACAGTAGATACATATCAACTCAGAGTGAGGCTGACAAACTAGAGTTGGACAGAATTCGCCGTGAAACCAAGAAATTAATAAAACGAAGCAAGAAAAATCTTGAAGAATATATAGCGGAAACAAGTAAATCTAATCCTAAAGAATTTTTTAGCTATGTAAATTATAAAAAGTCACTCACTTGTGGTATCGGACCGCTTGCTAATGAAAATAGTAACCACACGAACGATGAAAATGAAATGGCTACAATCCTAAATAACTTTTTCGCATCCGTATTTACCGACGAAGATTGTTTATCACCTCAACCGACGGAGGTTAGAAGGGCCGAAAAGATGTTAAGTGGCGTGTTCATCGTAGAAAGTGACATTTTACGCACAATTGAAAAGATTAAAGTAAGCAAAGCTCCTGGTCCAGACAAAATTACCCCTAGGGTCTTAAAAGAAATCAAACATCAAATTCGTAAACCGCTCTCCGTCATATTCAATAAATCTTTAACAGCTGGAAAAGTTCCGTCAGATTGGAAACTTGCAAATGTCACACCAATTTTCAAAAAGGGGGACAAGTCTCATCCAGGAAACTATCGACCAATTAGCCTGACATCTGTTGTTTGTAAGTTAATGGAGACTATCATTCGCGACAATATGGTGAAATTCTTCGAAGAAAATAATATAATAAATAATTCGCAACATGGCTTCCGTAGTAAACGTTCGTGTTTGACTAACTTACTTGATTTTTTTCACTATATTTTTGAGGTGTTTGATGAAAGCAGATCAGTAGATATCACATATCTGAATTTTCAAAAGGTATTTGATAAGGTCCCCCACCAACAATTGATCAGCAAACTACTGGCGCACAGTATCTCGGGTAACATTCACAATTGGCTTGCGGACTCGCTCTCTGAGCAGAAACAGAGAGTAGTTCTAAACGGTGTTACATCTAACTGGCTCGACGTCAGAAGCGGCGTACCTCAAGGATCAGTGCTTGGCCCCATGCTCTTCTTAATTTATGTTAATGATATCGATGATGGGCTCACTTACAAAGTATCAAAATTTGCTGATGACACAAAAATTGCTAGTAAAGTAACTGCGACACTCGACGAAGAAGTTTTACAATCAGATCTAGATCGACTTGCACGTTCGGCCAATCAATGGCAAATGAAATTTATTGTTGACAAATGTAAAGTGTTGCACATCGGAAAAAATAACAATCGCGTTCGGTACGTAATGAATGGCCAACAACTTTCTGCAGTAAGTAAAGAAAAGGAACTTGGAATCACTCTATCAAGTGATTTAAAGCCCGGTCAGCATTGTTCAGAGGTAGTTAAAACTGCAAACAAATTGGTTGGCTTCATCGGACGAGTCTTTAATAATAAATCGGAAAAAGTAACATTAAAACTGTATAATTCGTTGGTTCGACCCCGTCTAGAGTACTGTGTACAGTTTTGGTCTCCCTACTACAGAAAAGTTGGAACGGGTCCAACGAAGAGTAACAGAGATGATTTCTAGGTTGAGAAATTTGTCATTTGAACAAAGGCTAAAAGAAGTAAATTTATTCAGCCTATCAAAATGAAGAATGCGAGGCGATCTAATAGAAGTGTTTAAAATGTTTAAAGGATTCAGTGATATTAGTGCGGAAGATTACTTTACAATTGATCGATCGAATAGAATAAGAAGAAATCACAATTTGAAGATAAGTGGTAAAAGATTCTCGTCGTACGAAGCTAAACACTTCTTCTTCAGTCGAGTTGTTAATGTTTGGAACTCTCTACCCTGTGATGTCGTTGATAGTACAACAGTTACGGCCTTCAAGAATAGATTAGACAAGTGTTTTGAATCCAACCAGCAACTAAGATATTACTCATTGTTGTAATAACGTTAAGTTCTTTCGAATACTGGTGTCCTTGTCCGCTTTTATCGCCCGGTTAGTGGTAGCAGTAATGGTAGTTCTTTCCTCTTTCCTACATAATTTCCATGCAGTTTTTCCATGCTGCATGGTGGGGGGGTGGCAAGGAGCCTTCGCCTTTGCTGTCCTTCATCTTCCACCTTTGATTAGATAGTTAGTGTAGCTTGTCACAAACAACCTCGTAAGGACCAGCAGGTCTGCTGCTGTTTGTTCTTCCTTTGTGTTCCTTTGTGTTCCTTCCATCCTTCCTACCCTCCTTTCTCTAATTCCTCCCTTCCTTCCTACCCTCCTTTCTCTAATTCCTCCCTTCCTTCCTTCCTTCCTTCCTTCCTCAAATTCCTCCCTTCCTCCCTTCCTCTCCCACACCCTTTCCTCTTTCTCTCTCTTCGTCTTCCCTCCCATCCCTTCCCTTCCCTTCCCGCCACCCTCCTCCTTCTCCCCCGCCCCGACAGGTTGCCAGGACCATCGTGAACCAGTGCCACCTCGCCCCGCTGCCGCTCCACACAGTGCCGGTCTACTGGAACTTCGATCACTGCATGTCGCTCTACCCCACACCAGACGTCATCATCATCGCCGACAAGGACAAGGCTTTTAGCACCACCCACAGCGGCACCACAGTATTCAACCCGGTAGGAAGAGAGAGAGAGAGAGAGAGAGAGAGAGAGAGAGAGAGAGAGAGAGAGAGAGAGAGAGAGAGAGAGAGTAAGGAAGGAAGGGATAGTTTATGAATTTTGGAAGGAAGGAAGGAGGAAGGAAAGAGAAGAAGGAAGGGAAGAAGGGAAAGTATAGGAAGAAAACGAAAGGAGGAAAGGAAAAGTGTAGGAATTTTAGAAGGAAGGAAAAGTGTAGGAATTTTAGAAGGAAGGAAAAGTGTAGGAATTTTAGAAGGAAGGAAAAGTGTAGGAATTTTAGAAGGAAGGAAAAGTGTAGGAATTTTAGAAGGAAGGAAGGAGGAGAAAAAGGGAAAGTATAGGAATCTCAGAAGAAAGGAAAGGAAGGAAAGGAAAGGAAGGAAAATGTAGGAGGGACGTAAAGGAGATTTTATTATTTTTCTCATTCTTCATCTGTTATCTTGTCTCCATCTTCTTCACCTTCTCTATCTTTCCCATTTTCCATCTTCTCTCTCTTCTTCCTTCCTATTCCTTTCTTTCTTATCTTTCTTTCCTTTTCTTCTCTCATTCTTCATCTTCTTCACCTTCTCTATCTTTCCCATTTTCCATCTTCTCTCTTCTTCTTCCTTCCTATTCCTTTCTTTATTATCTTTCTTTCCTTTTCTTCTCTCATTCTTCATCTGTTATCTTGTCTCCATCTTCTTCACCTTCTCTATCTTTCCCATTTTCCATCTTCTCTCTTCTTCTTCCTTCCTATTCCTTTCTTTATTATCTTTCTTTCCTTTTCTTCTCTCATTCTTCATCTTCTTCACCTTCTCTATCTTTCCCATTTTCCATCTTCTCTCTCTTCTTCTTCCTTCCTATTCCTTTCTTTCTTATCTTTCTTTCCTGCTTCCTGTTTATTTCTTATATTTTTTTGTGTGTTCCTCTTTGTTGTTTTCTTTTTTCTTCTCTTTTCTTTTTCTTTTCTTTTTTTCTTTTTCTTTCCTTCCTTTTTCTTCTTCTCTTCTTTTTCTTCTACCTCCTATTCCTCTCCTCAGTTGTTCTTTTTATCTTTTTCATTTCTTCTTCTTTTTCTTTCTTTTCTTTAGCATCTGTGTTTCTTATTCTTTGTTTTATTTTATTCTCTTCTCTTTATCCCGTTTCTCAGCCTCTCTTTTTCTACCAATCCTCGGCAGTTCGTCATCTACCTCTCGTCTTCCTTCCACAGGGCTCCTTCTTCAGCAGCGAGTCTCCTTTCAAGGTGTATTTCCCCTCGGCGCGGAGACAAGGTGACAACTATCACCAGGCTCACAACACTACCCATGGACATACTAACACAACCTCCACCAAAGCCTTGTTAAACTATCACCAGGCTCACAACACTACCCATGGACATACTAACACAACCTCCACCAAAGCCTTGTCAAACTATCACCAGGCTCACAACACTACCCATGGACATACTAACACAACCTCCACCAAAGCCTTGTCAAACTATCACCAGGCTCACAACACTACCCATGGACATACTAACACAACCTCCACCAAAGCCTTGTCAAACTATCACCAGGCTCACAACACTACCCATGGACATACTAACACAACCTCCACCAAAGCCTTGTCAAACTATCACCAGGCTCACAACACTACCCATGGACATACTAACACAACCTCCACCAAAGCCTTGTCAAACTATCACCAGGCTCATAACACTACCCATGGACATACTAACACAACCTCCACCAAAGCCTTGTCAAACTATCACCAGGCTCACAACACTACCCATGGACATACTAACACAACCTCCACCAAAGCCTTGTCAAACTATCACTAGGCTCACAACACTACCCATGGACATACTAACACAACCTCCACCAAAGCCTTGTCAAACTATCACTAGGCTCACAACACTACCCATGGACATACTAACACAACCTCCACCAAAGCCTTGTCAAACTATCACTAGGCTCACAACACTACCCATGGACATACTAACACAACCTCCACCAAAGCCTTGTCAAACTATCACCAGGCTCACAACACTACCCATGGACATACTAACACAACCTCCACCAAAGCCTTGTCAAACTATCACTAGGCTCACAACACTACCCATGGACATACTAACACAACCTCCACCAAAGCCTTGTCAAACTATCACTAGGCTCACAACACTACCCATGGACATACTAACACAACCTCCACCAAAGCCTTGTCAAACTATCACTAGGCTCACAACACTACCCATGGACATACTAACACAACCTCCACCAAAGCCTTGTCAAACTATCACTAGGCTCACAACACTACCCATGGACATACTAACACAACCTCCACCAAAGCCTTGTCAAACTATCACTAGGCTCACAACACTACCCATGGACATACTAACACAACCTCCACCAAAGCCTTGTCAAACTATCACTAGGCTCACAACACTACCCATGGACATACTAACACAACCTCCACCAAAGCCTTGTCAAACTATCACTAGGCTCACAACACTACCCATGGACATACTAACACAACCTCCACCAAAGCCTTGTCAAACTATCACTAGGCTCACAACACTACCCATGGACATACTAACACAACCTCCACCAAAGCCTTGTCAAACTATCACTAGGCTCACAACACTACCCATGGACATACTAACACAACCTCCACCAAAGCCTTGTCAAGTGCAGGTGTGTGAGCCCTGAAGTGCTTGAGGATATGGACCCAACCTCTCCACTCTGATGGCCTTGTTCTGTCACTGCAGTGGTTGATCTCCCCCTGTTCTATACCCATTCAAGTTCTCCCAAGCTGCTCCATTTCCCTCTGCCCAGTAGTCCTACCCATTCCTGAACACCTTGAGGAAGTTGGAATCCTTGCCCATGGGTCGTATTTCAAAACATTTCGTCGCCCGAGTTCACACATTTGCCAAGGCTTTCAAAGGAGTTTTGGGCATTTAAAGGAATAGTTGTATGAGCCTGGGGGTAGTTTGCCACTTCTTCTGTATCATGAACCCAAGAAGACACTCATTAGAACCCAATTGATCCCCTCTTTGGCCTTTAGAAATGGTTGATGTAAGAATCGAAAGTGTCTTATAATAATGAGCTAAGCCTCATCTCGTGCTGTGTAACGAGAAATATTGGTGAGTTTGGTAATAAAGGTAACACAGCCTTCCTTTTGCTCTATATTATCCTCTACATCTCTAAACGGCCTTCATTCATTCTACTGTATTTTATTCTTCCTTCATCTAGGTTGCCACTAGTGAAAAGGAAGAAGGAAAATACTAATTCCCTATATGCGAATCTGGAAGGAATGTGGCGTACAAGATGTAGGGAGCAGTATAGGCGGCGTGCACGAGAGTTACTGTTCACCCTCGCAACGGGGCTGCTGTCAGGTTGGAGGTGGCTGGTAGTCTGGGAAACGACTTGTCGGGGAACTCGTTCGTGTTGCTGCCGCAGGTATATATGGAGAATCACTACGCGCCTCCAATATTGCTCCCACAGCAATAATAACCTTTCCAAGGTATCACATACTGTTGTGTTACCCTAGTTTTACCGGCGCATCGAGCATATACTGCGTCTTCAAGTGATGATAAGAAATAAGTAACATAATATTCCTGTCCCCTTCAACAAAATTAAAACACCTGGTAGTGGGGAGGGCTATGAAGACCAGGGGAATTGTGGGGTAAAAGCAGCTATTGCAATGATGCTGCCTACCTGAAATGAAGCGATTCTGTGCTCTACTTGCGGCGAAAATATATTTTTTTGCAAGTAAAGCTACCAATGACGGCCCAGTGGGCCAGCGCCATTTTGATGGCAACACTGCGCCTGTAATTCATAAAGGCTAAGTGCTTAGTTTTGGGCCCTTAGTGCGTAGTTTTGAGAACATTGACGGCCGTACCATAAGGCACCCTCCTCAACTATAGAAACTCTTCGGCCAATTTCTCATACCATAATCTTCGAGGGGCCCTCTCTGTAAGCGAAGGAACGGTATTGACGGGTTTTTGGAATCTGGCAAGGGGTCAAGATAGGTACATCTTCGTGAGCCCCTCCGCATATTTTATGTGTCAATTCTGCATTTCTCTCATTAATATAGTAATAAATGATACAGGAATTATAATAAAACGTATTTGATCTAATATGAATCTGCAAAAGTTTTTTTTAAATAAATGATTTAAAGTTTTGTTTAAGACTTTAGGGTTGTATCATGATTTTTAACCCTTGCCGTGTTGCCGTGTCAACACGCCTCCTTGGTCAACTCAAGGAGCTAGGTAGTCATTTCCTATAGCTCCGATGGGGCTCGAGCACTTTTCTAACGGCCCCTTGCTTGACGGGATGGTAGCGAGGGGCAGAGAAGTGATAATGCCGGGCACATGTGGACACGTACCCTGGCTGTGTGCGTGGAGAGAAGTGGAAACCAAGGGGTGCTGACGCCACTCCCCATCCCCAAGGCCTCCCGTCTCTTCTCACACATATATATATATATATATATATATATATATATATATATATATATATATATATATATATATATATATATATATATATATATCAAAAATCTGGGCGAGTTGGCAACACTTCCCGCCTGGCGCCTGACCGCGGGCCCCGCGGGGCGCGGGCGGGGCCTTGCTCCCCGCCCCCCTGCTCGCTCCTCCCGGAGTCTTCCAGAGGCCCATAGACCACGGGGGAAGCTTCCAGCACAACACTATTATCATATTTACGTATAAATGCTCATAAATCGCGTTTTTCAACTTGAAATATAACTAATTGCGAGTAGAGGAAGCCCATTTCTTTATAAAATGATGAGATATACACACTTTGAGAGGCATATGATAAGTGTGGGCGGTATGGCAACACCGACGCCCGGCCGGGGCATTGCCATACCTCCCTTCTCCTTCATTTTCCTACCTCCTCATCCATTCGATCATCCATCCATCTCTACATTTGTCCCTCCGTGGGACCATGGACCTTTGTCGGGTGACAACCCATGAGTTGGGCTGCAGATATGGCAAGACAGTCTTAACTTTCCCTCGTTCCTTCCTTCCGTCCTTGGTTCCTGTCTGCCTCGATATATGTGCCACGTTATTTTTAATTTGCTTTCTTCCTGCCTCAATCTCCTCCTTATCTTCTTTTTCTTCCCCTTAAGCGTGTTCTTAGATAACAAGACATCGAACAGAAGAGTTACCTTGACGTTAATGTGCAGCAAACGACGAAATAATTAAGTCCCTAGATTACGATTTAGTACAGTATGCCTTAAAAGGAAGAAAATGGAAAAAGAGGACGGGTTCTTTTGGAGCGGCAGCTCAAAGACTATAAGAGAAAGATGGGAAAGCTTCTATCTAAAAGCGATAATGTGAGGCAGATATAGACCAGCAGCGCCATCTGTTGAGCCGACGCCAAACCATATCAAGTACGTCGTCTGCAGGTGTAGGGTCTCCTCTTCATCTTCTTGTGACCTTATCGCTTTGTAGTTTATCATATGCGTAGATCTTATTTTTGACATTATGTATGAACAATATTTATTTTTTCATCATTCAGTATGTGTTATATGATTATTATATGCTATCTTTCATCAGTGGCGGGTGGTATAACCACAAAGACCATAGTTCATGAAGTGTACTTTTTACACACACACACACACACACACACACACACACACACACTCAGCTATTTACTTAACTAATTAGTGTATTTTGGACAAAGAAACAATGCTATAAAGGTGCAGTTCAGTTGTATTTGTCTAGAAAAGTATATACTGTTATGCCGGACGTGTTACTTGGGTTCCGTGTCGCCGTCAGGAGACTCCGTGGGAGGGAGATATGTAAACACTTTGCACAGCTTCTGTAGTTTAATATTCTTCTTTAGTAGTACACTTCACTCGGACTCTTCACTTACCACTAGCTTACTATGACTGGGACTGGCCCTCTCTCGCCCTCTTCTCCTATATATATCCAGAACAGTACAGTCTAGAATATTACAGTATATTTCAGATCATACAAGAACATGTAGCAAAAATATATGCGAGTTGGCAACACTTCCCGCCTGGCGCCTGGCCGCGCCCCGTGGGGCGCGGACGGCTCGCCTACCTCCCCGCCCCTTTTGCTCGTTTCTCCGGGAGCCTTCTAGAGGCCTATGGTCGCCGGGGGAAGCTTCCAGCACAACAATACAACAAATATATGCTGGCATGTAGATATATGGCACGCATTGTGCACTATAGAAAATGCATGAACACAGACACACAAGCAAAAGAAAATATGAGAAAGAAATATTGGTCTCATAATTATACACAAAGTAAAGGAAGATAATAGGGCAGTAATGCAATGGAGTAATCTCAAGAATATAGGAATAAGAATAATAAAGAAAATTACACATATAACAAATAGACAAGTACAGTCACTTATAAAAGTTACATACTACCAGGCCATGTAAATTGAACTTATAGATTATCTGAAGTACACAGTGCAGCAGGAGGTGGTCACTGGCCTCCTCCACGGTCCTGCACCAGGGCAGTGACTCCTTGGGCAGTGAGGGTCGGGGCCAGGCGCAGGCGGTGGAGGTGAGCGCTGAGTCGTGTGTGGCCCAGGCGGAGGCGTGTCAGGTACTCCACGTGTCAAAGGTAAACACTTGCTCTTGCTGTACAGGTGACCCGTTGGAGAGTCAGGCCTTCGCATCGGCACAACCTGTAAGAATAAAAACAAAACAAGCAGTATCCATTACACATCTTCCAATTCCCTATTTCTTGCACACCACATCTTTTCCAGAAAACTCTTCGGTAAAGATTCGTATTAGGTCCGTCAGTATCTCATAATCTACTGTTATGCCGGACGTATTACTTGGGTTCCGTGCAGTGGCGTCACCAGGGAAAAAAATTTGGGGGGGCTTTAGCCCCTAGGTAATGATGGGCGTCGGGCGAGCGCAGCGAGCCCAACCAGCATAGGCTACACACACCAATTACTGACACACACACACACACACACACACACACACACACACACACACAGTACAGACATACAGGCATAGGCTACACACACACACACACACACACACACACACACATAGTACAGACATACAGACATAGGCTACACGCACCTTACTGACACACACACACACACACACACACACACACACACACACACACACATAGTACAGACATACAGACATAGGCTACACGCACCTTACTGACACACACACACACACACACACACACACACACACAGTACAGACATACAGACATAGGCTACACGCACCTTACTGACACACACACACACACACACACACACACACACACACACACACACACAGTACAGACATACAGACATAGGCTACACGCACCTTACTGACACACCCTCCTCCCTCGAATGACATTTGTCCCACGAGAACACAATGAAACTTTCATTGTGTTCTCGTGGGACAAATAATAAGGTTCTTTAAGTGAATAATACACCATGACATAGGGTGGAAATATATCAATAACGATTTAACAAACTCTTTAAGTTTCAATTCACTAGATACACTCACCAGTGACCAGCGAAGCAAAACAAAGGCACTAGCGGAAGGACTAGTCTGTCAATACTGTCTGCCACTGTGGCGGCGTGGCCTGTGTGGGACCGTGGGACGTGTATTGTACTTGTACGCGTCAGCTGGACATCACCTGATCCTCTCTCTCTCTCTCTCTCTCTCATTTTATGCGACTTTTATGTAGTCACTGTAGATTTTTCAAGATTTTAATTTTAACTTTTTTCAAGCTTTCAAGAATAGGGTAAATATTTCAAGATCTTGAAAATTTTTTCTAGCGATGGTAGCACTGGTGACTGGGTTCCGAATTTCTTTGGGGGCCAAAACATACTCTCAGAGCGTTTGGGGGCCATGGCCCCGTGGCACTGGCCCCCTGGATCCGCCCTGCCTACAGAATACTGAAAACTTATTCGCTTAACCTAGGATCGAGCTGACAGGGGCATGTAATTGCAAGCCTGCTTGTTTTTTAGCCATATTACAGACAGCGGCAGTTTTTCTCTTGTAGGCCTATTACCTAACGTTAGAAACAAAAAGTTAAATACGTCTTTTACCTTAAAGTTCGAGATGACTGTCCATCTATCCGGGAGACTATCCCCTTCCTGTGATAAACACGTCAACACTGAAGCGAAGCATGGACTCGACTGACGACTGCATGCCATAAAAGAAAACGAGTCTTACTAATAAAAAATGAGAGGTAACTATTTTGTTTATTTAATGCTCTGATGCAGGGATGGTTCAGCAGAGGTACCGATGATTCTATAGAATAATGAATAAAATAGAATATCTGTATAATAGAGCATACAAATATGGAGATCTGTCAGGAAACATATTTCAATATCTAAGTGAAACCAATTTTTTTTAAACCCGAAAATAAGGTTATGCTTTGACATGTAAAGTGGCCCAAGTGGGCTAAAACTAGAGAAATATTAATTTTTGAGGGTAGAAGTATTTTTGGGGGGGCTGAGTCCTTGGTTTGGGGGGGCTTAGCCCCCATAGCCCCCCCCTGGTGACGCCACTGGTTCCGTGTCGCCGTCACAAGACTCCGTGGGAGGGAGATTATACATAAACACTTTGCACAACTTCTGTAGTTTAATATTCTTCCTTAGTAGTACACTTCACTCTGACTCTTCACTGACCACTAGCTTACTATGACTGGGACTGGGACTCTCTCGCCCTCTTCTCCTATATATATCCAGAACAGGGCCTGGATTCACTAACGAGTTACGACGTTCGTAAGTCACAAAAAATGTCTTAAGGCAACCTTCGGCTGCTTTGGGCTATTCACTAAACAGTTACGACACTCTTCCGGCACCGTAACTTTACGGCAGCTCCAGGCATGGCGTAAGGTATCATAACCCGGACCTAGGGCCTCCACAATACAATACGGACCATGACAGAGGAAGAAGAAGAAGACCCGCGACCATAACAACAGCGAAACTAGCCCCATAAAACACTCACGAAGAAGAAACCTGAAGAAGAAACACCCTCCGCACCACTTCCATGGGCCAGTAGGAGTACCGCACCAACTCCTCCCCACAGCCGTGTGAGAGGAAAATATCGTTTTGGACGTGGTCCGTCACACGACTCAGCGATCACCTCCACCGCCTGCGCCTGCCCCTGACCCCTGGCAGGACCGTCGAGGAGACCAGTGAGCACCTTCTGCTGCATTGCCCACGCTTCCACTCTCACCGAGTGCTGCCACGATACCACCTCGGCGCTCCCTGGACGTGCCCACTTTCGACCTGCCCACGGTGCTGCTGGTGGCAGCAGGCGTCCACCCCTCACGGCAGGAAGCAGCAGCCATCCGCCTCACCTACGCCTCCTTCAGGAGGACGGGGCAGCAGATACGCCTATGAAGCCCTCACAGGACGACACAAGGGCTCATATGAGCGAGTAGATCGCCGCGGCCCAAAACAACATGAACAAGAATCTGAAGAAGAAGTACTGAGAAGAAAGAAAAAGAAGCCAGAAGACCCCAGCTTATTGAAGGTGAAGAAATGGAATTACAAGCAGTATTAGCACACGACCGGGCTCTCAGGAGAGAAAGGGTCTTCAGAGACCCTTTGAACCCCCTGGAAGTGGAAGATGAACATCTCTTGAGATATTATAGATTCCCTCGTAGGGAAATACTCTGGCTCTGTGATGAACTGGAACCAGACATTGGTCGTGTGACAAGAAGATCTCATGCCGTCCCTACTCACACGCAAGTGTTGACAGCACTGAGATTCTACGCTAGTGGAAGCTTTCAGAGTGTTGTGGGAGATGCCTCTGGACTCAGCCAATCAAGTGTCTCACGAATAATAGGGAAAGTAACAGATGCCTTATTCAGCAGAGCAAGACGGGAGATAAAAATGCCAAGAAGTGCAGCAGACATAGCTGCAACAAAGCATAAGTTTTACCAATTGAGTAATTTCCCTAATGTGATTGGTGCAATTGATTGTACCCACATTGCCATCAAAGCCCCACAGATTAACGAGGATGTATATGTCAATCGTAAACAATATCACTCACTGAACATCCAGGTGATTGCCAACTCTGATCAAGTAATCACAAGCTATTCAGCAAAATACCCTGGAAGCAGTCATGACTCTTACATATGGAGGAATAGTTGTGTTCGCCGGAGCTTCAACAGAGGGGAGTTTGGACACTCATACCTGCTTGGTGAGTATTTTGTTACTTTGTAATTATATATCCCTGACATTGTTTTGCAGACCTGAGTGATCCATTTCCGAGACTGTAATTATATATCCCTGACATTGCTTAGCTGACCTGAGTGATCCATTTCAGACACTCAATTTCTGGGTAAATTATAATACTTTTTCATGTGGAGATTGTTGTAATCACCAGGAAATGGCTACGATAACCATTTAGTTAAATTGTTGATAGTTTCGCACTTTAGCAGTGATAGGTTACTACCCTTTGCAACAAAGGATTACTATCCTCAGGAGCAATATATTACTATTTTAGGAGGTAGGTTACCATTCTTTTGGTCAGTGGTTCTTAACCTTATTACTACCATGCCCCCTCTAGGAATTGGTTCTTCCCTCCACACCCCCCTTGCATCTGTGAATAAAGCTTCCTCCCAGATTTTAAAGAAAATAGTAAGCCCTATGTATGTAGTGTAGCAACTTGCCTGATGGGCGAACCTCCCATAACTCAATCTGCGAGGGGGGTACCTATTTGACCAACTGGTTAAGGAGTGGCTCTCTCATCTTGCTGGTTGCAGGTTCGATCCCCAGCGCGGCTAAACCTTTCCTTGTCTGGATTAATTTCTTGTGTGTTTCGTCACACACAGAGGTCGAGTATGAATATATTACCTGAAGAGTAAATTCTGGGATTTCAATTACACTATAGGAAATTAAAGTTAAGGCGATACTTTTGCATTTTCTCGTAAACTTCTCAATATTTGCCCACACTCTTGTCAAGAGAATAACACATTTAATTAGAGAAATTCCAAGTTTTACCTAGGGATCGTGCCCCCTTTGCAAATTACGGACACCCCCTTAGGGGGCCATGCCCTATCGGTTAAGAACCACTGCTTTAGGTTAATGTGTGTTTATGTTAGTTTATAGATAGGTTGTAGGGTCAAGACAGCTGAACAATCTGTCATAGTGTTTGTTATGATACTTTCTGCAATAAATTCACCCTCACACCGTTATAGCTCTTTTCTGGTGAAAGTCATATCCACGTGAAAGAGAATCATACCTTACCTAGAAATAAATAGTATGTGTCTAAAATCGACAGCTTAGATATGCTAATCAATGCTTCAGACCTTGAAACTTGCATCACATTTAGGTTGGATATTTGGGTAATTGTATAGTCACTGAAAGCCTCATTTCTTTGTCTGACAATAATATATAATTTACGAAAGTTAGTAAGGCACCATATAATATTTTGCTTGGCGTGTTTTACTGTGGTGTCATGCGTACTGTGTCTCGGTGTAATATACAATACACTACCAGGGTAATGTTTTCTTGCAGATGATCACTGTGTTTTTGTTAAGTGCTGCTGGCCAACTATGTAATTAGATGTGATCAATAATTTCAAACTAAGCATTATGCCTACCAAATTTAACCTACATAGGGATTGCTGGTAAATTAGTAACTAAACAGTGCCCTGTAAGGTTTGATTCATCACTCATTCTGAAAGCCATTAGTACTGTCATAGTGGCCACCACTGATTTATAATAAAAAAATGCCAAAAGACTGATTTTGATAATTAGCAACTTGTCACTAAATATTTTTCATTGTTTGCCACTTCTATTGCTTGTAAAATAGGAAAAAAATATCAGCCAACAACTAATGTGTTCACTGTGGTGCAGATATTGTCAGGCTAAGGATACTAGGTATCACCCAGACATATGGCGTTGTGAGCGAGTGGGAGAAGAGATGAGAAGGGGGAGGGTTGGCTCAGTTTTGCATTGAGGTGGGAGAAAACTATCAAAAGTGCTAGTTCACACTATATACATAACATTCACTCTATAAAAAGAGGCAACAAAACTTGCTGCCAGCTTTTAACACCTTTCATACAATCATCTTGAATAGACCTTTGACACTAGATATTGATGCTGACCTTTGTTGGGTTTATATTTAATTATTTGTGTAATTCCTATGGTTTGTTCTGTGAGTTCAATGTTAGGTTATGGTTAAGTTAGGTACTCCAGTGTTTGGTATAAGGATGGTATATTATATTAGTTCATAATAACTCGTGCACTGATTTTCTTCACACCAAACCTTTTAATTTGCCTCTGCTTGAAATGTACCCACATCTAAAGATTGCTCTCTCTCTTATATTTTTAGGTGACAGTGGATATCCCTTGGAACCCTTCTTGATGACGCCCATAGAAAATCCTGCCAACCCTGCGGAGCAATTTTAACAGAAGCCATATGAGGACACGTGTTGTTGTAGAACAGACATTTGGAACTCTCAAAACACGCTTCCGATGTCTTCATAGATCAGGAGGGGCACTCCAGTATGATCCTGCCCGCTGTGGAAAAATTGCAGTAGCTTGTATGCTCCTGCATAACTTATGTGTGAGGAGAGGTATACCCATGCAAGATGCTGTTGAATATCACGAGGAAGCTCATCCACCTGATATTGGTAATGTAAATGTTGGGCATGGGAGGGTTGAGAGGCAAGAACTCATCCAACAAGCATTTGTACTGTAATGCTGAATTGCCATATAATACATTAATAAGTTCAAGTACTACACAGTCTCAAGGTACTTTGCTAGATTAAGGTAAATATACTGTTTTCAGGTTGAGTCAAATATCTTTATATATTTTTTTATATATTATGTCAGTGTAAAAATACATTTCCTTACTCTTGTACTTATACTGCACCATTGAGACTAGAAAATAAGAGATCTTTTTGTAATAAATTTGCTATATATAAAAATTCTTAAAAAAAAAATATTGTCTAAATTAACCGGAGTAATAAGATATTAAAATAAACACACTTTGACTCCATTGACAAGAATATTTTTTACATAAACACATGGACTACAATATTGGCAATATAAAAGGTTATTTTTTACATAAAAAAGTGACTCCATTGATAAGAAATAAATAACTTATTTTAAACAAATACACAAGAACTTCATAAATAAATAAATGCATTTTTTTTACATAAACAGGTACTTGACTATTGTAACCTTATTTAATAGTTAACTGAAACTGGCTTCATAACTCCTAGCTGAGTACATAACTACGTTGCTGATTGGCTGTCGGATATCTCTGATGCCCAACACACTCGAATCAGCTTCATACTTACAGTGAGGGGGGGAAAAAAAAAAAAAACGGTTGGGAATGAAAGATTTTAGACACTTATATGGTGGCTACATGACATAACTGCATTGGTTACCTGTCAGCAGCAGCCTCATGGCCGGGCACCAGTCGACTCTGTTTTCTAATAGTGATTAGTGATCTGGCACAGTTGTGGTGCAAGATGTGGCAGTTCACTGATAATTATTAAAAGACATAACCGACTGGTGCCCAGCCATGAGACTGCTGCTGACACATAACTAATGCAGTTATGTTACGTAGTCATCACATAAGTCTGTCTGAAATCTTTCTCCCTCAAGATCAGTCTTTCATGATGCAAGTAAGTGGTGTCTTGTGCAAGCAATCACATACCTTTATAGAGTGGCATATACTTATCATAATTACTTTATTTTTACCCAAACAAGTTTTGCAAACCACTATATAATTGTAAAATCACAGATTCATCCTAAAATGTTGAAATAAATCTACCTATCTTGTGTAAGAGAAGCCAAGTAAATGATTATGAATATTTCTTGAATCTATGAAATTTTGTTGTGTTGGGTGACAAAGACAGCAGACACCACATCAGCCAAGACCAAATCAGCAGCGTTCTTACTGAGCTAGGAACTGTGGATTAAGGCACTGTTAAAGGGAATACAACCTAATTAAATTGTTCTCCTTACAACCAAAACAAAGACCTTTACCATAAGAAAATTATTTACATTGAATTCCGTGCCCTGTAGAACTCAACAAAGTCCTGAAAACTTTGAGCCATGGAATTCATTGAAACTGATATTTTTTCAAGTGAATTAGCACACTTTTCAACACCAACCTTTATTTCTCCTTGAACTTGCAGCATTTCTGGTGCCAAAGGGTCTGTCTTTCTTTTGGGAAACCTCCCATGTGGATCCACCCTGGGCCTGGTAGTGGAAGGGCCTGGGCTGCTAGGTGCTGCAGCACCGGTCAGTCTTTCCAAAGTGAGCCTAGAACTGGAAGGCTCTGGGTGGCTTGGTGCTGTAGCATCTGTTTGCGTTCCTGAAGTAGGCTCAAAAGTGGAAGGGTCTGGGCTGCTGGGTGCTGTAATACCCAGCAGCCTTTCTGGGGACATTTGAGGCAGGAAGTAATCATGCTCCATGATTACATAATCCTCTTGAACTTCAGAAAACATTGAGCCTCCTGTGAAAGAAAATTAATTTACTTAGTCTTCATTAGCAGGAGTCACACTTGCTGCTTGTTAGTAGGCTACATCCACCACCCACACAGTTTACCTCCTTTAATTCTCAATGGCATGATTTCTTCTACTGATATCATGTGCAGAATATTATCCAAAGACTGTATATAATGAAAATGTAGAGTAATAGTATTTTTTTGCTGTGATGTACTTCATATTACTCAACAAATTTAAATTTAGAAAAATCTGCAACAAATGATTTTACAACAAGGAATATCACTCATAGACACTCGCATCTCAGCAACTGGGTAAAGGCTATTTCAACGCAACCTAACTTAACCCTACCCAAACCCATTAACCCCTTCTTTACTGGATGTGTGTCTTGTGACACATATCTGTCACAGCTTGATGCAGCCACGAGGCAACGGGTGCACCCCCTGTGACACACCCATGTCAAGAGTAAAGCCCCATTCACACTGTGCTGACTAAGCCACGACTACCTACGACTCTAGGGTACACGAGGTCTTGGGTGTCGATGTGAAAGGGTCGGGCACGTCTTGAAAGAGGTCTTAAGATTGTTGCCGAATGCTGAGCGGACGTCAGGAGGGGAGTGAGGGGTCGTGAGGGTTAGGGCGACATGTTGGCAACTAGTTGGCCGAATGTCTCAGACAGTCGGCAAGACACCAAGATGCCAATAAAACCTCCCTCCCCTTCTTTAAGCGTGGGATCCTACTTGTCAAATGGAAAAGTCGCTGGGTTGTCATGGCAGAGTCGGTACAGTATGAATGGGGCTTAAGAATATGTTGGTTTTGAGGGCTCACAAGGACTCGGTTTTGGGGTTATTTAACAGCGTGAGGTGGCACCCAGTGCCTTGTGCCAGCATCAAGCTGTAACACGCATGTTTCATAAACACATCTGTTACAAAAGGGTTAATAGAAGTTGGGGACATATAATAAGAGCTATGCATTGAGGTGGCACTAATCTTCATCACTTTAGCCCGTAAGCTTGTAGTTTGAAAGCACCCATTACCCTGGGACGGGGGCCATGGGGCCACGTTGCCATGCAAGTCACCATATTTTACCTTAAACAGGTTCTCCCCCAGGTACCTATTTATCAACCAACACAAAAGAAAGAATGAACACCTGTGTGGGTTGTGTGATGACTATCCTGGATTGAACCTGGGCATGCAGACTCATAGCAACAAATGTTAATCACTAAAAACTGTAACTCAGAAATCCAAAGAAAAAAAGACGCAACACTATTAAGGCGATCTTCAGAAGCTCAGAACATCAGCACTCATGTACCTACCATTGTCAAGAATTCATAAGGAGCTTACAGTCACTACTGCTTCTTTCTTTTCTAGTCTTTCAGTACTTATACAAAGGCTTAACCTAAGGTTGTTCTAGTTACTCTATAAAATGGCATTGAAGCAATTACCCAAGGACAGTGATTCCCAACCTTTTCTTTCAGGTGACCCCCCACTCATGCACCTCTAGACATGACTGCAACCCCACTAGTTTAGTCGTATATGTGTTATTATGATGTAATAACACCATGTCTGATAATTTGAGGTTTTGGATACCCCAAGAAAAATGCTTAGTGACCCCACTTGGGGTCGCAACCCCAAGGTTTGGAAAGGGGGCCCTCGGACCTAAAATTAAAATAGTACCTGGAACTTCTTCAGAGTCAGGGACATCAGCATGTCCAGCAATGGCAACCTCGCTGATTAATGCAGCCATTGCTTCCTCAGCAGCGCTCAATTTGGTGTCTGCGGTTGGTCCTCCTCCTGAAGAAATAAAAAATAATTAATATTTTTTGTGAGAGAGAGAGAGAGAGAGAGAGAGAGAGAGAGAGAGAGAGAGAGAGAGAGAGAGAGAGAGAGAGAGAGGAGGGGGGGGTAGGTTAATGTTCTAAATAACTGCTTAAGTTAGTGGCATAACACCTTGCAGGTGATGGAATATATAGGGTTAACTTTATAAGGTGCAGTAACATTGGTACCCATAATATACAACTGACTGAGGGAAGTCAAGGTGAATGATAAGAATTGCATGAAATATTACATGGGCTACCAACTGTCTTTTTTGCACGCACATATTTCTTAAAACTTAAGAGGCAATAAACTGAGAAGAAACTGTGAATACTGTATACTTTTGATTAATATACACAATGGAAGGTGATAAGTAAATAACTAAGCAACAATGTCACTAATTTTGCACCAATAAGTTACTATTTTAGCAGGTCAGAGCAGGGACGTGTGGCTCAGCAAGGACAACCCCAAGGAGGAACAAGTTAAGGTTGAGACTGACAAAAAGATATACATGTTCAAAAAGTTACCTAATGACACCTTCCTGTAGGTAAACGAGCAAGTTTTACTCGATAGATGATTGCCTGACAGGTGATGGGCTTACCTGTTCTCAGCATTTCCTGTCTTGCATCAGCAACCTTCTTCTTTACGAATGAGCGGAAATCACGAAACTTCTTCTTCACCTCGTCCTCAGTTCTTCTGGTGACGCCAACAGCGTTGACAGCCTCCAGCACAGCCAGCCACGCCATGTTCTTCCCCTCCCTCGTGACACGTGTTGAGTCCAGCTTACCCAGCAACATTGTTTTTCTGTCTGTCACCTCCCTAATAAGGACTAGAAGTTCTTCGTTGGAAAAGTTAGGGCGGCGTTTCTTGGCTGAAGGGGCTGCCATGGTGTCTTCTTCAGCGTGGCTCCTGCGGCTGCGGCGTGGATAGAGGACGCGACGTTGATGTAAATGCGTAGTTGTAGCCTTTGGAACGGCAACTCCTGATTGCTGATGATGTCCCAGTTATTTTCTTTTTTCTTGTTTTCCATTTCATATGAGATGTTCTTGATGTGTTCATACCTTATGATTTGTTATTGTTTTCTTCACTGGCCCACGTGTAACTGTTTACGTTCCTGTGATTGGCTACTGTCTCTAGATTACATATGTATCAAGCGTTCCTATTGGTTGAGGGAAAAATGTCAACAACAGAGGGACGGAACGGAACGGAACGGAACACCACACCACTGCCGTCTGTCGGCGGAAGTGTGAAACAGCGCTAAGGCAGAAAAATCTAAACATGGCGGACTTAAGATTTTTTTGGGAATAGCAAAATACGACATTCTTATCTCCGCCATATTGGATCCACTTAAGAACGTCGTATCTGCGAAGCGTTAGTGAATCCAGGCCCAGTACAGTCTAGAATGTTACAGTATATTTTAGATCATACAAGAACATGTAGCAAAAATATATGGTAGCTGGCAACACTTCCCGCCTGGCGCGGCGCCAGGCGGGAAGTGTTGCCAGCTACCATATATTTTTGCTACACTGGCTCGCCTTGCTCCCCGCCCCCTTGCTCGTTTCTCCGGGAGCCTTCTAGAGGCCTATGGTCGCCGGGGGAAGCTTCCAGTACAACACTACTTTGTGAAACATCACTATCTCTTCATATATCTTTTCTACAAACCTTCAACAGTCATGGAAACGCGTTGAAAATCCAATTCAAGGATTTTTTTTTACTCTTGAAAATAAGGGATAATGTTTACGAAAGCGCGTCGCCTCCTCTGCTGGCCGCGGCGACGCTGCAGCCGCCGCAGTCGCAAAATAGCTCGCAGAGGGCTTAGGGTCGGGGAGTATATTTAAACTACTCCAACCGAACTTTACAACCTACTAACGGGGGGGGGCTGCGCCCCCCTCGACCCCCCCTGGACCCCCCCTCATGTATATGTGACTTATTTCAGCGAGGAGGTATTTCTCGCAACACCCGCTGCAGCGTTGCCGCGGCCAGCAGAGGAGGCGACGCGCTTTCGTAAACATTATCCCATAATCTTCAAGAGTAAAAAAAAAGTCCTTGATTTGGATTTTCAAAGCGTTTCCATGACTGTTGAAGGTTTGTAGAAAAGATATATGAAGAGATACTGATGTTTCATAAGGTAGGTAATGAGATACTGGCACGGACCTAAAACGATTCTTAACCAACTCTTCATGGCTTCTATAATTCTATCATTTGCTTCATCACTCAGTCCCAGCAGCAGCAGCATCCATTCCCTCTCTGTCCTTGCAATCCTCCCATTCACATCCCAGCCCATCTCACTCAGTGCCACCCTCATCATCTCCGTCCTTTCTCTCCGGTACCTCCCACACACCAGTATCACATGCACGACAGTTTCATCCACACCCCTGTCACACATCTGACACACTTTGCTGCGGGACTCAGACCACCTGTAATTTCTTGCATTCACATTCCTTTTCCTTGTACGTGTAGTACATGTGTCAATATTCGTAAACTAGGATATTTTTGTCCAATCTAGGTATTTTTTAGCACGAGTCTAGGGAATTACTGATTTGCCTGCCGCTACACGCACGACTCGTGCGTGTAGCGGAATTATAAAGTTCCAGTTGGCAACACTGCCAGGTGACAACAACAGCACGCGCCGAGCCCGAGCAGCATCCCTTCTGGCCCTGCCCAACCAGCCCCCTAAAACACCCCAGAAGAAGAAGACGACGAAGGCTCCACACCCACGGGCCAGCGCTGGGGACCTGCTGGCCAGCGACACCCTCAGCCCCAACACTGCCAGGACAACACCTCCACCACCGCCGCCGGGAAGTCTTAACCTTCTCATGCAGCAGAAGTAGGTAAGCTTCTCCTTGACAGAGTGGAATCAAAGGCTCTTCGTCTCATCAGCTCTCCTCCTCATACTGATAGTCTTCTACCTCTCAAATTCCGCCGCCATGTTGGCTCTCTATCTTCTATCGATATTTTCATGCTGACTGCTCTTCTGAACTTGCTAACTGCATGCCTCCCCTCCTCCCGCGGCCCCGCTGCACAAGACTTTCTACTCATGCTCATCCCTATACTGTCCAAACCCCTTATGCAAGAGTTAACCAGCATCTTCACTCTTTCATCCCTCACGCTGGTAAACTCTGGAACAATCTTCCTTCATCTGTATTTCCTCCTGCCTATGACTTGAACTCTTTCAAGAGGAGGGTATCAGGACACCTCTCCTCCCGAAATTGACCTCTGATTTTGAACACTCCTTTAACCTCTGTTCTGGAGCAGTAAGTAGCAGGCCTTTTTTAATTTTTTTCATTACGCCCTTGAACCGTTTCCGTAGCTGTAAAAAAAAAAAAAAAAAAAAAAAAAAAAGCACCACTCACAGAAGCTCTCAGAAGAATTCCGGAAGAGGCTAACAAAGCCTGTGTCTCCGGCTCGAGATAACTCTTACTCTGATCGTTCTGGTAGTCTCCGTGGTCGAGTTGTCTGGACCCGTGCCCAATATCAATGGCTTCCATGTGCTCAAGTTTTTGTCTCTGTGATCTCCATGCCTTTTCCAACCTATTTTCAAAGGTTTTAACTGATGGTGCACTCACTACTGCTTCAGGGAGGCTGTTCCAGATATCCACCACTATTACAGAATGAATATTTTCTTATATCTAACCTGGCACGTTGTTTATATATCTTCTTACTATGTCCCCGTGTAGCTTGATAATTTTGATCCAGCACACGCCGCCGCCGTGAGAGGACGTGCCTGCTCTCTCCTCAACACATTTGAACTCAGCTGGCCTGCCTCCACTCTACTACAGCATTTTTGCTGAACACTGGTAGTTTGCTCAGCCCAACCGGTAACCCTACCACCTTTCTTCCTTGCAATGCCCTTTCTCTTATCTCTCCCTCCATACCACCATGCTTACACATAACTGATCCAAGGTACGTAAACTCATTGACCTCCTCCATTTCTTCACCATTCAGAATTATTTTGCATTCTTTTTCACATTCAATTCCCACTCTATATGGGCATAAAAAATCTACAACCTCACTTCTACTTTGCTCACAAACCATCTCTTTACTTCTGTTGACATTTACTTTCAGCTTTCTCCTATTACAGACACTATCAAAAACACTGACCAAAACTACATAGTAATTTCCCGAATCTTTCTCCTCGACATTTTTCTTTCCGGCATTTGCTCTGAATTCCTTCTCTCTTTTCCTTTCCTCAATGGTCATATCATGAGACACACCAACCTTCCTAAATATTTCACCTTTGGCATCTTTCAGCCTGAACAAGTTTCTCGTAATCCTTTCTTTCAAGGATCCTCTCAGTCACCACTATGAACCTTGGTAGGCTACTCTGTTCTGTTTCTCCCTTGTATCTTCCAATTCGTCTTATCTCCTCAATATCACTGTCCAAACATGTCAAGCCCATCTCACTGCATAATTCTATGAAAATTAGCTTGTCATGCTCAATTTTTTCAGACCTAATTGCCAAGTTCATGCCCTCTTTCACCTTCTCTGGGATACCATACAAGACAATGTTGTTTTTCCTGTCTAATCTATTTTTTACTTGATTGGTAGTTTTATCCAACAGTTCTTTACCATTATGAGCATTGAGGAGCCCAAAAGCAGTAGCTCCTTCAGTACTAGACCCACTGCAAACCTTTGATGCCTCTGTCTTCAAGACATCCCTGTAGGATTTTGCCAAATCTTCCTTCACCTCTGCACTCACTTTGTTCCTCGTGTCGACTGTTATATCAACTGTTTTGCTTTCCACTGCTTCATTAATCACACTCTTGACTTCCTCCCCAACTTTCTGCTTGACTTCATCAATCCTAGATTTGAACTCACTGTTCACTTGAGACCTGATATCATCTCTAATTTCCTCCTTCAGATTCTTGACATCACTCTTGATCTCCTCTAAGGCCTCAGTGGTTTTAGTTTCCAGGGCATCCATACGTCTTTCTACTTTATCCTGTCTCTTGGATGTGTTGGTTACTTGTTTGAACAATTTCCCCGCAACAATATCGCATTTGGTACAATACCAGTGAATCTTACTTACTTGATTGCTGCTCAGGAAATTATACACTGCCTCAGTGACCTCCTCACACTTTATGTGGTGCCACATTTCACATAGTTCACAGCCTAGAGCCTTGTCTTCCTCACCAACCTTAACCTTACAGACTGGGCATGTGTCTGTTTGTTTATCTGCGTCGCTATCGTCTGCCCCTGTCAGCTGATCATCCCCGCCCCCAGCCGCAAGGCTTGTTTTGCCAGATCCAACAGTATCCTTGGTTTTTGTGCCCGCCTTCTTACTAGACGGATTATTCTTCGAACGATTCATTCTTCTGGCAATATTACTATTGGAGAATTCCTTCACTTTTACAGAGCTCTCATGGGCACGTCCACCCTCGACCACGACAATGGACCCTAGGCCGCCGGTGTGTGGAGGAAAAGAGAACAAGGAAAGAACGAGGACAACAACAACACACTCAGCTTCCGCAAAGGTTGGGGCCGCCTCACCTGCAGGGCTGGACAGCAGCATGAGGGGCCAGGACAAGCAGGAGCAGACTGCTGCAGGGGGCAGGAGGGTCAGTGGTCACCAGATGAAGCAACTGGCTGCTGGCAACTCCAGCAACAAAGGAGAGAGGAAGTTTGTGTGTCTGGAGTGTGGAAAAGAATTAACCACAAGGCAAGGCCTCAGATATCACACCCTTACACACACTGGTGTGAAGAACTATGAATGTAAGGAATGTGGGAAAAAATTCATCCGGAAGAGTCACCTTGATAGACACACCCTTACACACACTGGTGTGAAGAACTATGAATGTAAGGAATGTGGGAAACAATTCATCCAGAAGAGTCACCTTGATAGACACACCCTTACACACACTGGTGTGAAGAACTATGAATGTAAGGAATGTGGAAAAAAATTCAACCGGAAGAGTCACCTTGATACACACACCCTTACACACACTGGTGTGAAGAACTATGAATGTAAGGAATGTGGGAAAAAATTCATCCGGAAGAGTCACCTTGATACACACACCCTTACACACACTGGTGTGAAGAACTATGAATGTAAGGAATGTGGGAAAAAATTCATCCAGAAGAGTACCCTTGATACACACACCCTTACACACACTGGTGTAAAAAGTCATGAGTGTGAAGAGTGCGGGAAGAGGTTCAGTGTGAAGCAGGCACTCAATCGACATGTCTTCAGGCACTATGGCCTTAGAGAGTTCAAGTGTGATGTTTGTGGAAAGCTCTTTAAGACAAGGGATGACATTGCCAGGCACATGAAGATCCACTTCTGAAGTGTGTCTGCCTACAGTAGTTATAGTGACCAAGGTAGGGAAGGGGAGAGGAAGGGAAGAGAGAGGAAGGGGAGGAAGAGGAAGGCAAGGCTGCAGTAGGGAAGGGGAGGCTAGCCCAAGAACGGGAAGGGAAGGGAAGGGAAGGCAGAGCAAGGGAAGGAAATCCCAAGGAAGGGAAGGAAAGGGAGGGTAATGTGGTGTGGCTGGGTGTGGTGTGGTGTGGCAGGATTTGACTCGGCGACTTTTTACCTCGCTGTTGGTGGTGTTTGCAGAAGGACAAGCAGGACCCGGACGGTGACATCATTATGAGGCTTGAGTACGGTCTCCTGAACTCCTCGTCCCTGGAGCTGATTGGTGAGTTGGCGACCCATTTTTCTTTGTTCGCATGTCTCTCTGTCTCTATCTCTGGTTGTGGCTTTTAATTGATGGGTCTGTCTATGTCTGTGTGTCTGAATGTTTTATTTGCTTCTCATTTTCTCTCTCTCTGTCTGGGTCTCTCTTTGTCTTTGTCTGTCTCTGTTTTTCTCTCATTTTCTCTCCGTGTGTGTCTCTGTCTCTCTGGATGTTTTATTTGCTTCTCATTTTCTCTGTCTGTCTCTCTGTGTCTTTGTCTGTCTCTGTCTCTCTGGATTTCTGTAGCTTTTCGTGATGGTTGTTTTTTTCTGTTTTTATTTTCTCTGTGTCTGTCTCTGTTTGTGTCTCTGTGTCTGTCTTTGTCTGTCTCTGTCTCTCTCTGGATTTCTGTAGCTTTTAGTGCTAATGGTTGTTTTATCTACTTCTCATTTTCTCTGTGTCTGTCTCTTTGGTAGTATTGCTTTCCTTCTCTTTCTCTACTTATCCCTGTTTCATTTTCCTCCGTTCTCATTTTTTGTTCTCTTTCTGTTCTTATGTCTTATTTTTTCACCGTTTTCCTTTCATTCTTTTCCTTTTTCATTTCTCTCTTCCTCTCCTTGTCTTAGTTTTCCCTTTTCATTTCTTCTTCTTCCTTTTGCTGTCTCATTTTCTCTGTGTCTGGCTCTCTGGATTTCTGTAGCTTTTATTTATTTATTTATTTTTACAACAAAGGAGACGGCTCAAGGGCAACAAAAAGTGCATAGAAAAAAAAGGCCTGCTACTCACCGCTGCCATAATAGACGAAAGTAAAGAGTGGCCAAGAGAGAGGTCAATTTGTGGTGGAGAGGTGTCTTGATAATGGCTGTTTTATGTCTACTTCTCATTTGGTCTCTGTCTGTCTCTGTCTCTGGGTTTCTGTAGCTTGTAGTGATAGTTCTCTCTCTCTCTCTCTCTCTCTCTCTCTCTCTCTCTCTCTCTCTCTTCTGGAAAAACAAATTGAGTAGGTAACCTGGTGCGCACTTTCTCCGCAGAGCAACCCACGTGTACCTCCCCAGTCTAATGGTGAGCCTGGCGCCGCCCCTCGTGGTCTTCCAGCCTCCTCACCAGTGCATCTTCCACTCCTCCGAGCTTGTGTATAACTTGACCAACCAGTGATGAGGTGAGTGAGGGAAGGAACAGAAGGAAGGGAGAGGAAAGGAAGGAAAGGAAGGGAAGGGAGAGGAAAGGAAGGGAAGGTTGAGAAAGGGAAGGGAAGAGAAGGGAAGGTCAAGGAAGGGAAGGGAAGGTCAAGGAAGGGAAGGGAAGGTCAAGGAAGGGAAGGGAAGGTCAAGGAAGGGAAGGGAAGGGAATGGAATGAAAGGGAAGGGAAGGGAGAGAAAGATAAAGGAGTGGAAGGGAAGGGAAGGGAGAGGAATCAGAATCAGAAACTTTATTTCCAATTTATACAATGGTTATTCTTTACAGGCTTAAAACTATTGATCATAGTATATAGAGTGTTCCCCCCCCCCAGGCGGGGACTCCGAGGCAGGGTGAAGGTGTGCCATTTTGAAATTTGGGAAAAGATGTCTACATAGTTTGTCTATTTTTGATCTGTTGTCTGTCTGGAAAGCTGGATTTTCTTATAGCCTTCTCAAACTAATGCTTCCTCTACATAGTTTGTCTATTTTTGATCTGTTGTCTGTCTGGAAAGCTGGATTTTCTTATAGCCTTCTCAAACTAATGCTTCCTCTACATAGTTTGTCTATTTTTGATCTGTTGTCTGTCTGGAAAGCTGGATTACCTCATGTCATTAGAATGCAATTGAGACCTTTTCTTGGCCTTTGGAAAGAGTTGATGTGAGGGGAAGTGTTGAGGATGCCCGCCTACAGTCCTTGCTGAGCAGTTTCTGTGTCTTTCAGAGCGTGTGAAGCAGTTTGCCAACCTGGTCCTGGCCCTCATGATGCTGTTCGCCAGGTACAATCACTGGATGGTGGGCGACAAGTTTGAGAGACTCGCCCCCTCACTGGTAATTATGCCCCGTTGTCATTTTTCCTTCTCTCTGTTCAGGGGCAGGACCTAGTGTTTTTTATGCCTTTTTTGTTTTATTGCCCTTGAACTCTAAAAGATAAAACTACATGACCTCCCTTAACTTAACCTATTCTTCCTTACCCTAGCCTACCTTAACCTAACCTCCCCTTACCTCCCCTCCCCTCCCCACCCAGGTGTTCTTCATGCCAACCTGCCGGCTCATCGCTGAGTACCAAATCCACCGGAAGGAGAAGATGGACAAGGCGGCGGCAGCGGCCAAGAAGTCACCCGCCGCAGCTGCCGAAGGGAAGGACGGAGGAACAGCCGCCAACTCCATCGCTGGCGGCTCCAAGTCTACTCTCATCTCCTCCTCCTCCTCCTCCTCCTCCTCCTCCTCCTCTCTCAACATGGACGGTTGAAAAAGGATGTTTAGTGTGGAGGTGTTTGATTGGGGTATGTGGGTTGGTGTTTATAATTTCATTTGTGTGTGTGTGTGTGTGTGTGTGTGTGTGTGTGTGTGTGCGTGCGCTACCCTTCCCTCCCTCCCTCGCCCCAATGTTTGTCTCTAGGTGTTTGTAGGCGATAAGATGACCTTTCAACACACCTTCTTTCTTTCCTTTATTCTTTCCCTCTTTACGACTTTATTGTAAGTATACGTAACCATAAACTAATGAAATACAAGTTACGTGAACCCTACCCTCGAGATATGTTATTTTGATCTCTGTACATATAGGCAAGATTACGTCTCTTAAACTAACGATATATAAGTTATGTCAACCTTAACCTACGAGGTGTTTGTATAAGTAACCTCAATTCACTGGTATGTTTGTATAAGTAACCTCAATTCACTGGTATGTTTGTATAAGTAACCTCAATTCACTGGTATGTTTGTTTAAGTAACCTCAATTCATTTCATATGTTGTATGTTACAGTGATCTCTGTATGTATAGGGAAGATTACATCCTTTAAACTAGCAAAATATAAGTTACGCCAACCTTACCTACGAGATGTTTGTATAAATAACCTCATTTCATTTCATATGTTACCTTGATCTGTATGTATAGGGAAGATTACGTCATTTAAACTGATGGAATATAATTTGTCAACCTTACTTACGAGATGTTTGTATAAGTAACTTCAATTCACACTTTGATCTCTGTACGTCGAGGCAAGGTTACGTCAGCCCAGCACTCACTGTTTGCTTATTTCTCGTCTTTACGTAGACGTAACATTACGATCCTTGTATTGTTGTAGGACTTGTGTTATGGAGAGGAAGTATTGCTGTAGGACTTGTGTTATGGAGAGGAAGTATTGCTGCAGGACTTGTGTTGTGGAGAGGAAGTATTGCTGTAGGACTTGTGTTGTGGAGAGGAAGTATTGCTGTAGGACTTGTGTTGTGGAGAGGAAGTATTGCTGTAGGACTTGTGTTATGGAGAGGAAGTATTGCTGTAGGACTTGTGCTGTGGAGAGGAAGTATTGCTGCAGGACTTGTGTTGTGGAGAGGAAGTATTGCTGTAGGACTTGTGTTGTGGAGAGGAAGTATTGCTGTTGGACTTGTGTTGTGGAGAGGAAGTATTGCTGTAGGACTTGTGTTGTGGAGAGGAAGTATTGCTATAGGACTTGTGTTGTGGAGAGGAAGTATTGCTGTAGGACTTGTGTTGTGGACAGACAAACAACATAATATAATCTTATAAGGGAAGTAAGAGTGTTATAAAAATTGCAACAGTTTGTCAGAAAGGCCTATTTTTAACCCCTTGACTGTGGATTTCCTACAAGAAGACATCACCAAGCTTTAGGAGTGGAACAAAAAGTGGCTGCTACAATGCAATGAAGAAAAATGTAAAGTCCTGATCCTTGGGAGGGGATATCCAGCACACCAATACCACATGGGAAACACTCCACTATCCACCACAGAGGCAGAGAAAGACCTGGGAGTGTATGTTACCAGGCTACCAGTGAAGGGATATCCAGCACACCAATACCACATGGGAAACACTCCACTATCCACCACAGAGGCAGAGAAAGACCTGGGAGTGTATGTTACCAGGCTACCACTGAAGGGATATCCAGCACACCAATACCACATGGGAAACACTCCACTATCCACCACAGAGGCAGAGAAAGACCTGGGAGTGTATGTTACCACGCTACTACTGAAGGGATATCCAGCACACCAATACCACATGGGAAACAGACCAATATCAACCACAGAGGCAGAGAAGGACCAGGGAGTGTATGTTGCCAGGCTACCAGTGAAGGGATATCCAGCACACCAATACCACATGGGAAACGCTCCACTATCCACCACAGAGGCAGAGAAAGACCTGGGAGTGTATGTTACCAGGCTACCACTGAAGGGATATTCAGCACACTAATACCACATGGGAAACACTCCACTATCCAACACAGAGGCAGATAAAGACCTGGGAGTGTATGTTACCAGGCTACCAGTGAGGGGATATCCAACATACCAATACCACATGGGAAACACTCCATTATCCACCACAGAGGCAGAGAAAGACCTGGGATTATATGTCACCAGGCTACCAGTGAAGGGATATCCAGCACACCAATACCACATGGGAAACACTCCAATATCCACCACAGAAGTAGAGAAAGAACTGGGAGTGTATGTTACCAGGCTACCAGTGAAGGGATATCCAGCACACTGATACCACATGGGACACACTTCACTATCCACCACAGAGGCAGAGAAAGACCTTGGAGTGTATGTTACCAGGCTACCAGTGAAGGGATATCCAGCACACCAATACCACATGGGAAACACTCCACTATCCACCACAGAGGCAGAGAAAGACCTGGGAATGTATGTTACCAGGCTACCAGTGAAGGGATATCCAGCACACCAAGACCACATGGGAAACACGCCAATATCCACCACAGAGGCAGATAAAGACCTGGGAGTGTATGTTACCAGGCTACCACTGAAGGAATATCCAGCACACCAATACTACATAGTAAACACTCCACTATCCACCACAGAGGCAGAGAAAGACCTGGGAGTGTATGTTACCAGGCTACCAGTGAAGGGATATCCAGCACACCAATACCACATGGGTAACACTCGACTATCCACCACAGAGGAGGAGAAAGACCGGGGAGTATATGTTACCAGGCTACCAGTGAAGGGATATCCAACATACCAATACCACATGGGAAACACTCCACTATCCACCACAGAGGCAGAGAAAGACCTGGGATTATATGTCACCAGGGTACCAGTGAAGGGATATCCAGCACACCAATACCTCATGGGAAACACTCCACTATCCACCACAGAGGCAGAGAAAGGCCTGGGAGTATAATTATTTTACCAGGCTACCAGTGAAGGGATATCCAGCACACCAGTACCACATGGGAAACACTCCACTTTCCACCACAGAGGCAGGGAAAGACCTGGGAGTGTATGTGACCAGGCTACCAGTGAAGAGATATCCAGCACACCGATACCACATGGGAAACACTTCACTATCCACCACAGAGGCAAAGAAAGACCTTGGAGTGTATGTTACCAGGCTACCAGTGAAGGGATATCCAGCACACCAATACCACATGGGAAACATGCCAATATCCACCACAGAGGCAGAGAAAGACCTGGGAGTGTATGTTACCAGGCTACCGGTGAAGGGATATCCAGCACACCAATACCACATGGGAAACACTCCATTATCCACCACAGAGGCAGAGAAAGACCTGGGATTATATGTTACCAGGCTACCAGTGAAGGGATATCCAGCACACTGATACCACATGGGACACAGTTCACTATCCACCACAGAGGCAGAGAAAGACCTTGGAGGGTATGTTACCAGGCTACCAGTGAAGGGATATCCAGCACACCAATACCACATGGGAAACACTCCAATATCCACCACAGAGGCAGAGAAAGACCTGGGAGTGTATGTTACCAAACTACCACTGAAGGAATATCCAGCACACCAATACCACATGGGAAACACACCAATATCCACCACAGAGGCAGAGAATGACCTGGGAGTGTATGTTACCAGGCTACCAGTGAATGGATATCCAGCACACCAATACCACATAAGAAACACTCCACTATCCAGCACAGAGGCAGAGAAAGACCTGGGAGAGTATGTTACCAGGCTACCAGTGAAGGGATATCCAGCACACCAATACCACATAAGAAACACTCCACTATCCACCACAGAGGCAGAGAAAGACCTGGGATTATATGTTACCAGGCTACCAGTGAAGGGATATCCAGCACACCAATACCACATGGGAAACACTCCAATATCCACCACAGAAGTAGAGAAAGACCTGGGAGTGTATGTTACCACTTACCAGGCTACCAGTGAAGGGATATCCAGCACACCAATACCACATGGGAAACACGCCAATATCCACCACAGAGGCAGATAAAGACCTGGGAGTGTATGTTACCAGGCTACCAGTGAAGGGATATCCAGCACACCAATACCACATAAGAAACACTCCACTATCCACCACAGAGGCAGAGAAAGACCTGGGAGAGTATGTTACCAGGCTACCAGTGACGGGATATCCAGCACACCAATACCACATGGGTAACACTCGACTATCCACCACAGAGGCAGAAAAAGACCTGGGAGTGTATGTTACCAGGCTACCAGTGAATGGATATCCAACATACCAATACCACATGGGAAACACTCCACTATCCACCACAGAGGCAGAAAAAGAACTGGGATTATATATCACCAGGCTACCAGTGAAGGGATATCCAGCACACCAATACCACATGGGTAACACTCCACTATCTACCACAGAGGCAGAGAAAGGCCTGGGAGTATAATTATGTTACCAGGCTACCAGTGAAGGGATATCCAGCACACCAGTACCGAATGGGAAACACTCCACTTTCCACCACAGAGGCAGAGAAGGACCTGGGAGTGTATGTTACCAGGCTACCGGTAAAGGGATATCCAGCACACCAATACCACATGGGAAACACTCCAATATCCACCATAGAGGCAGAGAAAGGCCTAGGAGTGTATGTTACCAGGCTACCAGTGAAGGGATATCCAGCATACCAATACCACATGGGAAACACTCCACTATCCACCACAGAGGCAGAGAAAGACCTGGGATTATATGTTACCAGGCTACCAGTGAAGGGATATCCAGCACACCAATACCACATGGGAAACACTCCAATATCCACCACAGAAGTAGAGAAAGACCTGGGAGTGTATGTTACCAGGTTACCAGTGAAGGGATATTCAGCACACTGATACCACATGGGACACAGTTCACTTTCCACCACAGAGGCAGAGAAAGACCTTGGAGGGTATGTTACCAGGCTACCAGTGAAGGGATATCCAGCACACCAATACCACATGGGAAACACTCCACTATCCACCATAGAGGCAGAGAAAGGCCTAGGAGTGTATGTTACCAGGCTACCAGTGAAGGGATATCCAGCACACCAATACCACATGGGAAACACTCCACTATCCACCACAGAGGCAGAGAAAGACCTGGGATTATATGTTATTTAGGCTACCAGTGAAGGGATATCCAGCACACCAATACCACATGGGAAACACTCCAATATCCACCACAGAAGTAGAGAAAGACCTGGGAGTGTATGTTACCAGGCTACCAGTGAAGGGATATCCAGCACACTGATACCACATGGGACACAGTTCACTATCCACCACAGAGGCAGAGAAAGACCTTGGAGTGTATGTTACCAGGCTACCAGTGAAGGGATATCCAGCACACCGATACCACATGGGAAACACTTCACTATCCACCACAGAGGCAAAGAAAGACCTTGGAGTGTATGTTACCAGGCTACCAGTGCAGGCTACCAGTGAAGGGATATCCAGCACACCAATACCACATGGGAAACACTCCAATATCCACCACAGAGGCAGAGAAAGACCTGGGAGTGTATGTTACCAGGCTACCAGTGAAGGGATATCCAGCACACTGATACCACATGGGAAACACTCCACTATCCACCACAGAGGCAGAGAAAGACCTTTGAGTGTATGTTACCAGGCTACCCTTGAATGGATATCCAGCACACCAATACCACATAAGAAACACTTCACTATCCACCACAGAGGCAAAGAAAGACCTGGAGTGTATGTTACCAGGCTACCAGTGAAGGGATATCCAGCACACCAATACCACATGGGAAACACTAATATCCACCATCGAGGCATAGAAAGACCTAGGAGTGTATGTTACCAGGCTACCAGTGAAGGGATATCCAGCACACCAATACCACATGGGAAACACTCCACTATCCACAACAGAGGCAGAGAAAGACCTGGGATTATATGTTACCAGGCTACCAGTGAAGGGATATCCAGCACACCAATACCACATGGGAAACACGCCAATATCCACCACAGAGGCAGATAAAGACCTGGGAGTGTATGTTACCAGGCTACCAGTGAAGGGATATCCAGCACACTGATACCACATGGGACACAGTTCACTATTCACCACAGACGCAGAGAAAGACCTTGAAGTGAATGTTACCAAACTACCACTGAAGGAATAGCCAGCACACCAATACCACATGGGAAACACACCAATATCCACCACAGAGGCAGAGAATGACCTGGGAGTGTATGTTACCAGGCTACCAGTGAATGGATATCCAGCACACCAATACCACATGGGAAACACTCCACTATCCACCACAGAGGCAGAGAAAGACCTGGGAGTGTATGTTACCAGGCTACCAGTGAAGGGATATCCAGCACACCAATACCACATGGGAAACACGCCAATATCCGCCACAGAGGCAGATAAAGACCTGGGAGTGTATGTTACCAGGCTACCAGTGAAGGGATATCCAGCACACCAATACCACATAGGAAACACTCCACTATCCACCACAGAGGCAGAGAAAGACCTGGGAGTGTATGTTACCAGGCTAACAGTGAATGGATATCCAGCACACCAATACCACATGGGAAACACTCCACTATCCACCATAGAGGCAGAGAAAGCCTTAGGAGTGTATGTTACTAGGCTACCAGTGAAGGGATATCCAGCACACCAATACCACATGGGAAACACTCCACTATCCACCACAGAGGCAGAGAAAGACCTGGGATTATATGTTACCAGGCTACCAGTGAATGGATATCCAGCACACCAATACCACATGGGAAACACTCCAATATCCACCACAGAAGTAGAGAAAGACCTGGGAGTGTATGTTACCAGGCTACCAGTGAATGGATATTCAACACACCAATACCACATGGGAAACAGTTCACTATCCACCACAGAGGCAGAGAAAGACCTTATGTTACCAGGCTAACAGTGAAGGGATATCCAGCACACCAATACCACATGGGAAACACTCCACTATCCACCACAGAGGCAGAGAAAGGCCTTGGAGTATAATTATGTTACCAGGCTATCAGTGAAGGGATATCCAGCACACCAGTACCACATGGGAAACACTTCACTTTCCACCACAGAGGCAGAGAAAGACCTGGGAGTGTATGTAACCAGGTTACCAGTGAAGGGATATCCAGCACACCTATACCACATGGGAAACACTTCACTATCCACCACAGAGGCAAAGAAAGACCTTGGAGTGTATGTTACCAGGCTACCAGTGAAGGGATATCCAGCACACTGATACCACATGGGAAACAGTACAATATCCACCACAGAGGCAGAGAAAGACCTGGGAGTGTATGTTACCAGGCTACCAGTGAAGGGATATCCAGCACACCGATACCACATGGGAAACACTCCACTATCCACCACAGAGGCAGAGAAAGACCTGGGAGTGTATGTTACCAGGCTACCAGTGAAGGGATATCCAGCACACCAATACCACATGGGAAACACTCCACTATCCACCATAGAGGCAGAGAAAGGCCTAGGAGTGTATGTTACCAGGCTACCAGTGAAGGGATATCCAGCACACTGATACCACATGGGAAACACTTCACTATCCACCACAGAGGCAGAGAAAGACCTTGGAGTGTATGTTACCAGGCTACCAGTGAAGGGATATCCAGCACACCAATACCACATGGGAAACACTCCAATATCCACCACAGAAGTAGAGAAAGACCTGGGAGTGTATGTTACCAGACTACCAGTGAAGGGATATCCAGCACACTGATACCACATGGGACACAGTTCACTATCCACCACAGAGGCAGAGAAAGACCTTGGAGTGTATGTTACCAGGCTACCATTGAAGGGATATCCAGCACACCGATACCACATGGGAAACACTTCACTATCCACCACAGAGGCAGAGAAAGGCCTAGGAGTGTATGTTACCAGGCTACCAGTGAAGGGATATCCAGCACACCAATACCACATGAGAAACACTCCACTATCCACCACAGAGGCAGAGAAAGGCCTTGGAGTGTATGTAACCAGGCTACCAGTGAAGGGATATCCAGCACACCAATACCACATGGGAAACACTTCACTATCCACCACAGAGGCAGAGAAAGACCTGGGAGTGTATGTTACCAGGCTACCAGTGAAGGGATATCCAGCACACCAATACCACATGGGAAACACTCCACTATCCACCACAGAGGCAGAGGGAGGCCTGGGAGTATAATTATGTTATCAGGCTACCAGTGAAGGCAAAATCTGTGCCAATTGCAGCGGACTGGTTAAGAAATATATATACATACAACATTTTGAAGTTTTTTTTTTTTTTTTTTTTTTACATGTGGCCTACAGCGCCGGTAGGCTAATCCATATGAGCCTGATGGTCGGCCCTAGCCCGTCATGGCGCAGGGAATTGTTTATAGTGGTGCCATTATTATTTTACGTCAGCAAATCACTATTCTGCTAGAGGGCGCTTCCCCATGAGATACGCTTTGCTGCCTCACACCACCAGTTGCTGAGTTGTTTTCACGCTGACCAGACGTGCTGCTCCCGCTGTTCATCTACCCTGAGTCAAGAGTTGGCGGCCTTCATCCCGTTATCCTTTTTGGAGCGGCAAGGCTTCGCCACAGCCTGTTATCCATTTAGGAGCTGGCTGCAACACCACCCGTTACCCGTGTAGGGGCGGGTGAGTGCCCATCCTGGTGCACACGTGGAGTTTACGACTCCCTGTCTGCTGGTGAGCTGCCTCGAGGACTGGTGAGTGCCCATCCGGGTGCACACGTGGAGTTTACGACTCCCTGTCTGCTGGTGAGCTGCCTCGAGGACTGGTGAGTGCCCATCCGGGTGCACACGTGGAGTTTACGACTCCCTGCCTGTTGGTGAGCTGCCTCGAGGACTGGTGAGTGCCCATCCGGGTGCACACGTGGAGTTTACGACTCCCTGCCTGCTGGTGAGCTGCCTCGTGGACTGGTGAGTGCCCATCCGGGTGCACACGTGGAGTTTACGACTCCCTGCCTGCTGGTGAGCTGCCTCGAGGACTGGTGAGTGCCCATCCGGGTGCACACGTGGAGTTTACGACTCCCTGTCTGCTGGTGAGCTGCCGCGAGGACTGGTGAGTGCCCATCCGGGTGCACATGTGGAGTTTACGACTCCCTACCTGCTGCTGAGCTGACTCGAGGACTCCACCTCATGCCGCCATGTCTGATGTCCCGATCGGTGCCCACGGTACTCGGCTGTCGGGCACGGAGGTAACCCCTGGCCGTAGCAAGGATGTGAGGAAAGAATCCTCGCATATGGGAGGCTCATCTGCGTCCAGGAGCGGCTCTTCCCACCGGGATTGTTCTCGAAAGAGCCGACAGCATGCCCGGGATCACGTGACTGGCAGTGGAGGCGAATCTGCCCCTCCACCTAACCTCTCTCTCTGCCTTCCACCTCACGGGAGGAAGCTAATGCTCCGGATTGGAAGCTGCTGATGGACACTTTGCTTGCCTTGCGAGGCGATGTGGAGAAGTTGAAGGAGAGCAGCGGGGCTACTGGCGGGGGCGCTGATGTCGCCGCCACCCTTGACAGTGTAAACACGCCCGTGGAGGTGCCTTGTTCTGGTTCGGCCGCGGGGTTTTCTGGGTTTAAGTCGCCTGACCATCGTGTGTCTAGTGATGACGATGACTCTCAAGATGACATTGTGCCAGGTAGTGTCCTCCTGCAGTGCGCCAAGACTTACGGACCTGTGGACGATGTTTCTGTTGACATTGACAAGCAGGTCGCAGACATGGTGAACCATGTGTTCGACAACGGCTTGCGAGACGAGGAGTACAAGGAGATTTTGGATGATGACTCTGCCAGGAGGCCCGGTAACTGTCACGCTTTGGCTCCTGTAGTTTGTAACTCGCAAGTTTTGGATGCGCTGAAGGCAGATGCCAAAAAGGGGGATTTTCGCATGAAAGAGGTAAGCAAGGACATCATCAAAGCTGCCACTATTCTGACTACTAAGTCCCTCACAGTGCTGGATAGGATTGCCCAGGATGGCCGTCCAGATGTGGCCCATGAAGTAGGCATGCTGAATGGTGCTCTGGCATTGCTTGGTTATGCCAACCATAGGAACAATCTGGCCCGTCGCTTTGTCATCAAGCGCGAGATTAATCAGAGGTACTCTCACCTGTGCTCCGACAAGGTGCCTATGACTAGTTTTTTGTTTGGTGATGACGTGTCCCAATCTGCCAAGAACATTGAGGACTCTGAGAAGCTGAAGAACAAGATCATTATGAAGAAACCGCTACCCACTTGGAAATTTGGTGCGGGGAAGGTCAGAGGCTCCTTCGGAAAGTTCCCCTACAAAGGATTGGCATCCAGGTTCCACCCTTATGGACAGCGGACATATGGACACCGGAGTGATCACCGGCAGCCCTACTCACGGCAGGGCTCGGAGGCAAAAAACTCGCGAGGCCGGGGACGCAGCAATCCCCGGCAATAAATCAGGTGGGCCATACATTTGAAGCTGGCAGACTTCAATACTTTGTAAATGAGTGGCATACAATAACAAGTGACGCTATTATTCTGGACATTGTTGCCCATTGCCATCTTGACATTTCTGTAGCTGACATTGGTCCCTTGTTTGCTGAGGATATTGAGTATGTTTTTAGTGAAGAAGAACAGTCAATTATTTGTCAGGAAATTGTGAAACTGCTAGAGCTCAAGGTGATTAAGGAAACCCACAGACAGGAAGGGCAAATCCTTTCCCCCATTTTCTTGCGTAAGAAGAAGGATGGAGGGTTTAGATTGATCCTTAATCTGGAGAAACTTAATCAGCACATTCCTTACAAACACTTCAAGAAGGAAAACTTTGAGCAAGCGATTTGGCTTATTAATAAAGATGCTTATATGGCCTGTGTCGATCTTAGACACGCATACTATTCTGTCACTATAGCGGAAGAGCAGCAAAGGTTTCTGTGCTTTAAATGGCAAGGAAAAATCTATCAGTTCACCTGTCTTCCCAATGGCGTTGCAGAAGGTCCTCGCCTTTTCACCAAATTAATGAAACCAATTTTTGATAAACTGAGAGAAATGGGTCATATTATCACGAGTTTCATTGATGACACGCTTATTTCACACAGCTCTTTCGAAGGATGTCATGAGAGTGTACGTGCCACGGTAGAACTTCTAAGTAAGATGGGTTTCTGTATCAATGCTGAGAAATCTGTCTTGGTGCCTTCTAGACGTTTGGAGTATTTGGGGAACGGTCATTGATTCAGAGACGATGACTGTGACAATGCCTGAACGGAGGAAACAGAAAATCGCTCAGAGTTGCAAGGACTTACTTGATTGTGATAAAACAAAAATCAGGGATGTGGCCAAAGTAATTGGGCAGTTGGTTGCAGCCATTCCAGCAGTTGAAATGGGGAAACTGCACTATCGGAGGTTGGAATCCGCAAAGGTTTCGGCATTAAAGAAGGTTAACGGAAATTTTGACAAATGGATGATCATCACACAGGATATGAAGAGGGATCTGCAGTGGTGGTTATGTAACGTTGCAGTGGAATACAGAAGGATTTTTCGGAGAGGTACTGAAATAGATCTTTTTACTGATGCCTCAAATTTAGGTTGGGGTGGTTCTTTAAATGATCAACAAATCAATGGGAGATGGTCCTTAACGGAAGCAGTTTTCCACATCAATGTGAAGGAACTCCAAGCCATATTACTGACACTAAAGTCGTTTGCACATCAGCTTCAAGGAAAACATGTTAGGGTGTTTTGTGATAACACTACAGCAGTTCACTATGTGAATGAGATGGGTGGCACGAAATCTGCAATGTGTAATGACATCTGCCTTGACATTTGGAACTGGTGTGCATTGAATGATGTCTGGATTACATGCTCCCATGTGCCTGGTAGAGCTAATCTGGTGGCTGATGCTGCGTCTCGGACATTCAATGACAGGCATGAGTGGAAATTGAATGAGGATCTTTTTAGAGACCTTTGTCAGATCTTTGGAGTCCCAAATATTGATCTCTTTGCTTCCAGACTAAATAAACAAGTGCCTCGTTTTTGCTCATGGAAACCTGATCCAGAGGCAGAACACTTTGGTGCTTTTTCAATATGTTGGTCTCAATTTGAACTCATCTATGCCTTTCCTCCCTTTGCTCTGATTGCTAGATGCCTCCACAAAATACGAGCAGAGGCAGCAAGGGGATGGTTGATTGCGCCAGTGTGGCCATCCCAACCGTGGATGGGGACTCTGCTCAGGATGCTCGTTCAGGAACCGCGCCTCATACCGAGAGGGATGAACACACTGCGTCAGCCATCCACAGGGGAGGAGCACCGCATCCTGAAACACACCAGGCTGATGGCATGTCTCTTGTCCGGCAACAGCTACGAGACCGAGGCATTTCTGCGGCAGGTACAGACATTCTCATGGCCTCCTGGAGAGGTTCAACTGCGAAGCAGTACCGGGCACATATCAACAGGTGGCTCCAGTCTTGTAATAGATGGCACATCAATCCCCTTACTCCCACTGTAACTGATATTGTAAACTTTCTGTCCGACACTTTCCACAGAGGTGTGGGCTATGACTCTGTTAACACGGCGCGGGGAGCCCTATCTTCGCTGGGGATAGTTGTCGATGGTTATGGAGCAGGCAATCACCCTCTTGTCAGCAGGTTCTTAAGAGGAGTTTTCAACCTAAGGCCTTCAACACCTAGATATGCGGAGACTTGGGACGTCCAGCTGGTGCTCCATCAACTTCGAACTATGAAACCATTGTGCTCTCTTTCCCTTAAGGAACTGACACTAAAACTTGCAATGCTTATGGCCCTCACACAAGCTGCCAGAGTGCAAACATTACATTTGTTACTGTTGGGAGACATCCGCATTAGACAGGATTATATTTGTCTGGCTGGGGGGAAATATTAAACAATGTAGGCCAAAATTCAATGTGCGGGCTGTGACCTTTAAAGCATATGCTAAGGACTGTAGGTTGTGTGTGTGTGTGAAACATTGAAAATGTACATTACAAGAACTGAACAATTAAGAAGTGGCCTGGATAAGGAAACGGGAACCTTGCTTATCAGCTTCATCAAGCCACACAAACCCGTGACGAAAGACACAATTGCAAGATGGCTCAGAGAAGTGCTTCGTTTGTCGGGAGTAGACACTGAAAAGTACTCGGCTGGCAGTGTTCGTCCTGCTGCAGCGTCAAAAGCCAAGGCCATGGCTGTGCCAATCACCCACATCATGGAGAAGGCTGGCTGGTCTAAGGAGGCCACTTTTGCCAAGTATTACGATAAGGAAATTGTTCCGGAACGCGACGTTTTTCAAGAAGCTGTTCTGCAGTAGAATCTGAGCCTTGGTTGAGATGGAAGTGTCATCATTCTTGTGGCAAAGTACATGATTTGTAGACTATTTAATGTATTGGAGTTTGGGTCTTGGTTGTATTTTTTCCCTCATTCCCAACTAACTGTACCTTCTACCTGTCAAAGTACGACACCCACATGGCTTCAAAATCTCATGGGGAAGCGCCCTCTAGCAGAATAGTGATTTGCTGACGTAAAATTGATGAAGTACATGAGACTTACCGCAGGTCAGTTGAAATGTGCTTCGAATTTTGGGAAGCAAATCACTTCTGCTAGAAGGGAGCTTTCACATGCCTTCCACTCCCGCCCTACACTTTGCAGTGTCATATGGTTGAAGCACTTTCAGTGACGGGACATGGTAACTTACTTTTCATGTGGGTGATCGTACTCTTTAAAGTCTGGTGGTGTGAGACAGCAAAGCGTATCTCATGTGAAAGCTCCCTTCTAGCAGAAGTGATTTGCTTCCCAAAATTCGAAGCACATTTCAACTGACCTGCGGTAAGTCTCATGTACTTCATCAATTATTGGCTCATGCTGCCCCCCGGAGCTCATTCTTGATTCCACTTGTGCTGTAGAGCTTCTTCTAGCGTCTGGGTTGATAGGTGGTCTTCAGGACAGCATGTGGGTAGTCTTAGGCCACTCGGCGGTGACTGAAAAATCCCAGGTGGTTAGCGGCGGATTCGAACCATCATGGACAACGCACCGAATGCGAGGCTGGCACGCTCAGCCACTGCCTCCCCTGAATGCATGCCTACATTTATTTTTATGGTAAAGGAAACAGCTGAGGGCAGTAAATGAAGCAGGAGTCACATCACGGCAGCCACTATAAATAAAATTCGCCTGTTCCGCTAATGGGCTGGGGCCGTCCAAGAGGGCCTACTGGTGCTACAGGCAGACAGGGGATAGACAGGAAGCTGATGAGAAAATAGAATTCCCAAACCAATTCTGGTGTGTGTTTGTATGCATGTGTGTGTGTGTGTGTGTGTGTGGACTAGAACAAACAAACAAAAACATAGACCAATAGTTACATTAGGAAGACATACTCAATAAGGAAAAAACTTATTCATGGAAACCAACAAGGAAAGGTTAGATACTGAGGAAGGGAGGAAGAACAAAGGGGTGGAATAAGATAACATGTGCTTGTGTTCTTAGAACTGAGTGTTGGAAGATCAAGACAGGAAGGAAGGGCATGATTGCAGGCTGCTGGAAAATACAATACAATACATTACGATAGATTACAGTACGGAAAGTATGTACCCACCTCTAATAGTACATACTGAGGATGATATGTAGCTACTTCTTCCATCCTCACAATTAATACAGGAAGGAAGGGCATGATTGCTGGCTGCTGGAAAGTACAAAAAGATACATTGCAATAGATTACAATATGGGATAATAGTGTAGCTACTTCTAATAGTATATACAGAGGATGATATGTAGCTACTTCTTCCATCCTCACAATTAATACAGGAAGGAAGGGCATGATTGCAGGCTGCTGGAAAGTACAAAAAGATACATTGCAATAGATTACATCATGGAATAATAGTGTGTAGCTATACTAATACAGAGGATAATATGTAGCTACTTCTTCCATCCTCACAACGAAGGCAGCATTTCCAGACAGTAAGTAACAGCATAATCGCAAACCTCTGGAAGATACAAAGTGACACAAAGTGAAAACATAATTGGAAGCTGCTGCTGGAAATTACGAAAAGGACATTACGAGATGAAACACAACAGACCAGTGTGCTTCCTCCTTCCTCTGAATTATGGCAAAATCTCTTGGACAGGAACTGAAAAGAAAATGACAAACTGTTGGAAAAATACAAAGAACTACTGGGAAAGAAATGGACGCAAGGTGATAGATTATGTTACGAAATGGGGAAATAATATGTGAACTAACTGTCCCTTCCCCTGAATAGAGACACATAACCCAATGCCAAGGAAATAAAAAGACACTAGACCAGTGGCTCCCAAACTTTTTACATGATGCCCCCTATTGATTTATAAGAAATCCTCACGCCCCACATCATTTGTTACTCCTTCATGTGTGTGTGTGTGTGTTTATTTCTTGCAAAACTGCAATTTTTGGCAGATGGAATCACGCCCTCTCTTTACCTAGCTCACGCCCCCCAAGGAGGCATGCCCCCCAGATTGGGAACCACTGCACCAGACGATAGATTGTCATGAAATAGGGCAATAATATGTGGGGTCATCAGTACAGGTGTGTGGTCATCAGAGCAGGTGTAGGGTTGGCAGGGCAGGTATGGGACCATCAAGGATTATTGTCAGGACAGGTGTGGGGCTGTCATGGCAGGTATGGGGCCTTTGGGGCAGGTGTGAGGATGGCAGGGCAGGTGTGGGATTGTCAGGGCAGGTGTGGGGCTGTCAGGGCAGGTGTGGTGTCATCAGTGCAGGTTTGGGGTCGTCAGGGTAGGCGTGGGGCCATCATGGAAGGTGTTGGATCGTCACGGCAGGTGTGGGGCCGTCATGGCAGGTGTGGGGCCTTCGGGGCAGGTGTGAGGATGTCAGGGCAGGTGTGGGATTATCAGGGCAAGTGTGGGTGTGTCAGGGCAGGTGTGGGATTGTCAAGGCAAGTGTGGGTGTGTCAGGGCTGGTGTTGTGTCGTCAGTGCAGGTTTGGGGTCGTCACGGTAGGTGTGGGACTGTCAGGGCAGGTGTTGGGCCGTCACGGCAGGTGTGGGACTGTCAGGGCAGGTGTTGAACCGTCAGGGCAAGTGTGCGATCGTGAGGGCAGGTGTGGCCGTGTTGGGCCGTCATGGCAGGTGTGGGACTGTCCAGGCAGGTGTGGGGCCGTCACGGCAGGTGTGTGACTGTCAGGGCAGGTGTTGGGCGGTCATGGCAGGTGTGTGACTGTCAGGGCAGGTGTGGGGCCATCAGGGGAAGTGTGGGGCCATCAGGGCAGGAGTGGGGCCATCAGGGCAAGTGTGGGGCCATCAGGGCAGGTGTGTGATCGTCAGGGCAGGTGTGGGGCCATCAGGGCAGGATTGGGGCCGTCAGGGCAGGTGTGGGGCCATCAGGGCAGGTGTGGGGCCATCAGGGCAGGTGTGGGGCCATCAGGGCAGGTGTGGGGCTGCCAGGGCAGGCGTGTGCATGGGGCCGTCAGGCCTGGTGTGTTGCCGTCATGGTGCCTTTCTGTGGTCAGGGGCCGTCTGTCTTGCCCATAATTCCGCCCCAACCTTACCTATGACACACACCCGTGTAAGGCATTGTGCTGCCAAAACATGTGTGTGTATTGTACGCAGGAAATGACGACCCCCCCAACCTTACGTACCCTTATACCCGTATAATGCACTGCACTGCCAGATTCGTGTTGCCTTGGGTACCTGGCTATACAGTAACCAGCAGATAACATTATTTCGTCTGATGTGGAAATATATTTACAAGCTGTATCGTTTGTGGTCCAATGTAGCGTGTTCGAGGCTCGTGTGTGTAGCGGAATTATAAAGTTCCAGTTGGCAACGCTGCCAGGTGACAGGTTAGCTTTGAATGCACCAAGGTATGCGGCGGTGGAAGCTTTGAGGGGTGATATATGGGGTGGAGCACCTTTAGGGAAAGATTTAGGAAGGCTACCCTTAGATACAAAGTCAGACTGGAACGAATGGATGACGCGAGGCTGGCACGGAAGGTTTACTTGTGGAGTGTGCATGAGAGCAAATGGATTAAGAACTGCATGAGAATGGTTGGTGACAGTGGTATGCGAGTCAGGTGGGTGAGCAGAGAGGAAGGGAGGCGTTTCTTTGAATGGAAAATGACTGACAGAAATAGTGAGGATCTAGAATGGGATGCGAGAAAGTGGAAGAGAGAGATAGACAGTGCAGTGAAAGGTGACGGTCTGAGGAGGTGGAAGCATGCGATGGAGCGAAAGACTACTTTGGAGTGGTACAGGGAAAAGGAAGCCCCGCAGTGTGTCAGCTGGTATGATGGAAGCCTGGGTGGTGATCTTCTCTTCCAAGCTCGAGCGCAGTGTATGAATGTGAATGCAAGAAATTACAGGTGGTCTGAGTCCCGCAGCAAAGTGTGTCAGATGTGTGACAGGGGTGTGGATGAAACTGTCGTGCATGTGATACTGGTGTGTGGGAGGTACCGGAGAGAAAGGACGGAGATGATGAGGGTGGCACTGAGTGAGATGGGCTGGGATGTGAATGGGAGGATTGCAGGAACAGAGAGGGAATGGATGCTGCTGCTGCTGGGACTGAGTGATGAAGCAAATGATAGAATTATAGAAGCCATGAAGAGTTTTCTGGAAAAGATGTGGTGTGCAAGAAATAGGGAATTGGAAGATGTGTAATGGATACTGCTTGTTTTGTTTTATTTTTACAGGTTGTGTCGATGCGAAGGCCTGACTCTCCAACGGGTCACCTGTACAGCAAGAGCAAGAGAGCACACGCCGCATCCCTTCTGGCCCTGCCCAACCAGCCCCCTAAAACACCCCAGAAGAAGAAGACGACGAAGGCTCCACACCCACGGGCCAGCGCTGGGGACCTGCTGGCCAGCGACACCCTCAGCCCCAACACTGCCAGGACAACACCTCCACCACCGCCGCCGGGAAGTCTTAACCTTCTCATGCAGCAGAAGTAGGTAAGCTGTCCTGCACAAGACAGGCCGCCCTCCACTCATAAGAACATAAGAACATAGGGAAACTGCAAGAGGCCGGGTGGCCTACACAGGGCAGCTCCAGAATCCCCCCCACTACTCACGATGGGTGAGGTGTAGTTACAGGGGTTACAGGTAGAGGCTTGATCCTCGTTATACCGGCGGTACTAGGCACGCATCCAGTACCCCGTCACCCTACTGCACCCACACCTCACTGCCACCTGTCGTCCTCGTCCATGTAGCTATCCAGGGTTAAGATTCGTTTTAGGTCCGTGCCAGTATCTCATTACCTACCTTATGAAACATCAGTATCTCTTCATATATCTTTTCAGCAAAACTTAAGAATAACCACTACAAACCAATATTCGTAGTAATTTAGCACGTGAAAGAATTATCATTATAATGCATTTTCGTATACGTTTTACCTTGGGGAGAGGCCAGGGGGGCAAGCCTCTTTAATTATAGAGTTAGGTGGCTTGGATTTTCTAAGTCCATTGTTATTGTTTCACAACTGCCTCTATACACAGACTGAGCCTCATACCTGCCTTGCAGTGCACCCTACAAACTAGTTCCTAAGTCAGTAATATCCAAAATGCGCATGGATTATAACAATTTCGGACAAAAAAACGGTCTTTTAAGAGTTTTACGTTATTTTTTTCTCTATATTAAAGCAACTAATGCCGCAGCTATTTGTATTTTCTAATACATTCGTAAAATATTACTACGCGAGGGTATCAGCGGCGGCACCTAACGGTGGGCTCCTGAAGTCAGTTGTTTTCAAGCCGCCATAATGGATGGAAGGCCCGACACTCACTCCCTCAAAATATCCGTCTACTTTACCTTTCGGTAAGTGTTAACTGAGTATTTAACCTCTTTATTGGTGTGCATGTAGGTTGACAAAAGGACCGATTACTATCCCAGTACCGGGTCCAACAAAGACACGGGCGTGTCATGTGTCACATGGTGTGACAAGCACGTGTCAGAAAACAAACGGATATTGTTCAATGCGAGATACTTTTAGTGGAGTTTGAGTAAAATGGAGGCCAGGGTCATACGTAGTAGTCGGTAAGTCACTCCCGCGTCAATTAACAGCAGGAGCGTCAGTTCGATCTGGATGACAGCTGTCACAAATCTGTTTTATTTTGTACCTTAAACTACTCGGTAAAAATTATCTAGCATCAACTTTCAAGAAGTGGACGGGTTAACCATCAGTATTGTACCATATGTAATTATGAAACATGACATTTCCCAAGAGTTGCTCGACTACGGTTGGGGTGGTGGGGTGGGGGTTCAACTACGCTGACCATCCAATTGCACGCCCTACACTCGTCAACAGACCCGCTGCGGCGGCTGCTACGTTATATAGGAATAGATTAAAAGAGTATACGTTAGGGAATTTCCTTTCTTTAGAGACTAGGGATTTTTCCCGATTTTGGGGATTTTTGTAGGGACATTTTGAAAGCCCATTTTTCAGTGATTTGGCCGTCCACCACCAAAACCACAGTTCCCTACAGGGATTAATCGAGCTAACGACCACCAAAACCACAGCTCCCTAAAGGGATTAATCGAGCTAACGCCGCCGCCGCAAAATAGCTCGCATTCATTACCTGCCGTATGAAGCATCACTAGGTCTTCATATATTTTTTTTCTACAAACGTTTGGTTAGCGACGGTACGCTTGGTTAGCAACGGTGCGCTTGGTTAGCGTTGGTATGCTTGGTTAGCGATGGTACGCTTGGTTAGCGATGGTACGCTTGGTTAGCGATGGTACGCTTGGTTAGCGATGGTACGCTTGGTTAGCGATGGTATGCTTGGTTAGCGACTAGCCCACGCATGTGAGACCAGGTCCACCACGCGTGGTTATTTTTTTTTTTTTAGAACACGCAGCCCAACGGCTGCCGTGCTGAGGGCCGGGTATAGCCTGGGCCTGTTCAGCCCGAGTCCCGGATGACCTTGAGTCATGGCTCAGGGCTGTTTTGGGGTGGTTAGCGATGGTATGATTGGTTAGCGATTAGCCCACGCATGTGAGTATACGGTAGGGATTTTCCTTACTTTCGAGACTAGGGAATTTTTCCTGATTTAGGGATTTTTCTAGGGAAATTTTGGAAGGCCATTTTTCAGTGATATATCCCCCCAATACCCCGGTTCCCCACAGTTCCCCAGGCTTGTCTTGGGGGATTGGGGGGCTGGGGTGGTGGAGGGGGTGGAGTGGTGATTCTTAAGATTTACCGTTTGGTTGGAGTAGTTTAAATATGCTCCCCGACCCTAAACCCTCTGCGAGCTATTTTACGGCTGCGGCGGCTGGAGCGTCGCCGCGGCCAGCACCAGGAGGCGACGCGCTTCCGTAAACATTATCCCCTATTTTCAAGATTAAAAAAAAAGTCCTTAAATTGGATTTTCAAAGCGTTTCCATAACTGTTGAAGGTTTGTAGAAAAGATATATGAAGAGATACTGAGGTTTCTTAAAGTAGATTATGAGATACTGGCACGGACCTAATACGAATCTTTACCCTATCTAGTCTACTCTTAAAACAAGCTATCGTCCCTGCACTAACTATGTGATTGCTGAGTCTATTCTATTCCCCCACCACCCTATTACTAAACCAATGCTTGCCTATATCTCCTAAATCTATACTTTTCTAATTTAAATCCATTACTGCGAGTTCTATCCTGCTGGCTAATTCTCAGTACTTTACTTATATCGCCTTTGTTGTAACCCTTGACCCATTTGAATACTTCTATCAGATCTCCCCGCACTCTTCGGCTCTCTAGTGAATGTAAGTTTAGATGTTTCAGCCTATTTTGATATGGGAGGTTCCTCAGCCCCTGAATCATCTTGGTCATCCTCCTCTGAACTGATTCTAGCAAGTTGATGTCCATTCTGTAGAGGCAGCTCCTTTGACCCTAAGGTCCCGTGTATCTAACCCCACCTAATATCGCTGTCCATGAATTTATCTAGTCTATTTCTGAATGTGACAATTGTATTGGCACTCACCACGTGACTGCTAAGCCTATTCCACTCATCCAGCACCCTGTTTGTAAACCAATTTTTGCCTGTGTCCCTGTTGAATCTGAATTTATCCAGTTTAAACCCATTACTTCGTGTCCTACCCGGTTCTCTTACCAACAAAACCTTATGAATGTCTCCTTTATTAAAGCCCTTCATCCATTTATAAACCTCGATCATGTCTCCATGCACCCTTCGCCTTTCTAGAGAATGCAAGTTTAACTGTTTGAGTCTTCCCTTGTATGGCAAGTTTCTCAACCCCTGAATCATCTTAGTCATCCTCCTCTGCACCGATTCTAACATTTTGATATCCATTCTATAGTAAGGTGACCAGAACTGAACCGCATAGTCAAGATGAGGTCTAACTAATGCTAAATATAGTTTGAGGAAGACTTCGGGGCTTTTGTTGCTTACGCTCCTTGAAATAAATCCCAGTACCCTATTAGCTCGATTTCTAGCTTGAATGCATTGTGCCCTTGGACGGAGATCAGAGCTCACTAAGACCCCTAAATCCCTCTCGCACCCAGACCTGCTTTTGAGAGTGTCATTTAAGCAATAGTTATGTGAGGGGTTGTTCCTACCTACAGTCAGAATACTGCACTTCCCTACATTGAACTCCATCTGCCATTTATCCACCCAGTCATACAATCTGTTGAGTTCACCCTGGAGAATACTAGCGTCCTGATCCGACTCAATTACTCTACCAATCTTGGTATCATCTGCAAATTTACTAACATCACTACCATAGCTGGGCACGATAACAGAAAACCTTATTCCCGATAACCGATAACTGATAATGAAAAACCTTAACGGTGATAACCGATATTCGTTAAATGGAGACACAAATATAGGCGATAACCGATACCCGATATAAATCCACAATTCCGATACTAGCTTGTGATAAGTCCGATAGGCGAAAACGATACTATATTGATATTTCAAATAAAAAACATAGATGAATTCAAATTTTCATTATCCGTATTTTAGAAAACTTACAAAACCTGAAAACCACACGTTGACACGTACATATGGACGGTAATACTAGAAACGCTTGAACCGGTGTTGTGTTATTTGGCGTCCCCACCGTCACAAACACTGGTCGCTCGTGAACTGCGCATGCTCAGACCAGCAAGCGTAGACCTGTACAGTCTCACAAAGCTTTAAACCGTAATTAAGAGTTGCTGGAAGGCTGAATCAGACATACAGTACCGCTACCACCATCCTCGCTGTTTCTAGAACGACACTCGATCTGTACGAGTTGTATTTATATGTACAGAGTGTCGTTCTAGAAACAGCGAGGATGGTGGTGATCTATGTTTAATTCAGCTTTCCAGCAACTCTTAATGTGTTAAAAAGCTTTGTGAGACTGTACAGGTCTACACTTACTGGTCGGAGCATGCGCAGTTCACGAGAGACCAGTGTTTGTAAACAAAAGCGCCAGCTTTTGACGATGGGACACCAAATAACACAACACCGGGTGCCTTCAATACCATGGCATGCTCACAAACGAATATGGAATATCAAATTTGAGGCAGTGAATAATCATTCTGGGGGCAAAGTTAAATGATTTTTCTCTTTAATATTCCTTTTTTGAGTAACATAAAAAATAACCTAGTGTTTTAATTTTGATGATCTAAGTAGTCCCTTAGCTCCTCCCTCATGTTGCATGTGACCTTTTCTTCATTTGATGTTCCTAGCCTCAAAGCACTGCACTTTTCAGGGTGGAACTCCAACAACCACTTCCCCGACCAATGTTGCATCCTGTAGAGATCTTCCTGCAGTCTAACACAGTCCTCTCTCTTACCAGTTTGTCTCGATAACTGATGACTGCGTATTTTGAGTAATTATCAAACCCAAAAGTCAGACCCACGTCTGCACCAAATAACTTTTTTCATATTGGTTACTTTATTCAATTAGCGCGAATTCAGTTAGCGCGACCGCGTTCATCCACCTAATTCTCGCGCTAAATGGGGCTCTACTGTATAATACAGAATGTGTCGTCGGCTGTAGGCATATGCAGGCACGGATATGGGGGTGGGGAGCCAGATGACCCGGGCCCCCCCCAAAAAAATATTAGGATAACTAAAATATTTGAAATACCCATGAATTGAGAAAACATAAAATATATCTAAGATACCCCTAAAAAGCTAGAGAGCTGGGGAGCGAAGCCGGCCGCCGCTAGATAGCTCTGGACGCTGTCCTCTAAACTTTAAAAAATTCCTCCTCTATGGTTCCTTGGGCTTTACTATGCGGAGGTGGACGGGATGCTCAGGCAAGATTTAAATTTTTTCGGTGTCTGATGTAATTTTTCACTCTGCTGCAGGGCCAGGGCACAATGGGCACCGCGCTCTTATGGCCCCGCACTCATCTAACAATCTATATACTCATACAGGGCCGTAGTACGCCGTTCCTAGGGGGGGAGGGGCTGGGGGTGTTGGACGACCCCATCTGCTAAAATGTCCACTTTCTGAGAGAGTCAAAACGAAAACTGGTACCTTTCTGTTGCATTTCTGGAGAACTCAGGATTTTCTTTATTTATTTTCAGTATTTAAGTTCCGGAATCATATATTGAATATTATAGAGTAAGATTTAAAGGCCTAGGAAAAAATCTTTGTGACCTCATTCCTCACATGCAAGCAGAAAGTGAACTTTAGTGCAGGCCACTATCATCATTCAGCACTTGGAAGAGGAAATAAGGGAAGACTTCCTTGCCTTTGTGCGTGCTCATGACCTCACCGGTAAAGGTTTAGCCTGGCTCCTTTTGTGCACCGTTGAAGACCTCGGATTGAACATGGCCAAGTGCAGAGGACTTGGTTTCGATGGAGCAAGTGCCATGGTTGGAACATTCAAAGGGTGTGCCGCAGTACTCATGAAGAAGTACACCCTGGCCAAGCCAATCCACTGCTTTAGCCACCGACAGAATCTTGTACTGACGAAGGCGTGTGACGTCAAGGAAGTGAAGATCGCTCTTCAAACACTGACCCAGGTGTACAACCTGACCCAGGTGTACAACACTGACCCAGGTTAACAACACTGACCCAGGTGTACAACACTGACCCAGGTGTACAACACTGACCCAGGCGTACAACACTGACCCAGGTGTACAACCTGACCCAGGTGTACAACACTGACCCAGGTGTACAACACTGACCCAGGTGTACAACACTGACCCAGGTGTACAACACTGACCCAGGTGTACAACACTGACCCAGGTGTACAACACTGACCCAGGTGTACAACACTGACCCAGGTGTACAACACTGACCCAGGTGTACAACCTGACCCAGGTGTACAACACTGACCCAGGTGTACAACACTGACCCAGGTGTACAACACTGACCCAGGTGTACAACACTGACCCAGGTGTACAACACTGACCCAGGTGTACAACACTGACCCAGGTGTACAACACTGACCCAGGTGTACAACACTGACCCAGGTGTACAACCTGACCCAGGTGTACAACACTGACCCAGGTGTACAACACTGACCCAGGTGTACAACACTGACCCAGGTGTACAACACTGACCCAGGTGTACAACACTGACCCAGGTGTACAACACTGACCCAGGTGTACAACACTGACCCAGGTGTACAACCTGACCCAGGTGTACAACACTGACCCAGGTGTACAACCTGACCCAGGTGTACAACACTGACCCAGGTGTACAACACTGACCCAGGTGTACAACACTGACCCAGGTGTACAACACTGACCCAGGTGTACAACACTGACCCAGGTGTACAACCTGACCCAGGTGTACAACCTGACCCAGGTGTACAACACTGACCCAGGTGTACAACCTGACCCAGGTGTACAACACTGACCCAGGTGTACAACCTGACCCAGGTGTACAACCTGACCCAGGTGTACAACACTGACCCAGGTGTACAACACTGACCCAGGTGTACAACACTGACCCAGGTGTACAACACTGACCCAGGTGTACAACACTGACCCAGGTGTACAACACTGACCCAGGTGTACAACTTCGTTCATCCTTCAAATATGCGCTCTCTCCGCTTCACAGAGGTTGTCAAGGTTACCTCGGCCAAGCGCGAAACGCTTGTTCCCCTGTGCCCCACCAGGTGGATTGAGAGGCATGACAGAATGATGGTTTTCGTTGAATTTCTGCCTGTCATCGCTGTTTTTCTCAAGGAGGAACTTGACGCCACCGCTGGGCTCCTTCTCATCGCCATACGTGTTTCCTGCTTTCTTGTTGGACTGGTTGTAGTGGAGTGTATATTGGCACATACTCTCGAGCCGAGCCAAACTTCAGAGGAAAGATGGCGACCTGGTGTCAGCCGATGCCGTGGCATCAAGACCATTTTTGCCAAGTTCAGAGCAGATGCGGAGAATCATTTTCACGACGTGTTCACGAAAGCGGAAGAACTTTTGGTCGAGGTGGGGTCATCGCATGACACCATCCCTGTGCCACGACTCTGTGGACGACAGACCCAGCGATCAAATGTTCCGTGCGAGAATGCTGAGGAGTACTACCGCCGGGCGGTGTACATTCCGTTCGTGGACCACATCTTGGCTGAGTTGAAGAGTCGGTTCGGTGACGACACAGTGCCTGTCGCACTTCAGCTCAAGCAACTCCTCAAAGGCCCAGAAACGGATGTTGCGTGCGGTTGTGCTTCAAGTGGCGAAGCTCTACGAGCTCGACATTGAATCCCTGACACTCGTGAAAGCAGAAGCAGAGCGCTGGGGATTATCTGTTCCGGTCTTCCAAACGATCAAAGAAGCCCAGGCACACGCCAGCACCAGCATCTGAGGAGTACCGTCGGCCAAGAGCGCCTGAACAGGCTTGCCCTCCTCTGTGTCCACCATGATATCCCCATTTCAGTCGAGAGATTGATAAGCAAATTCGGCGAAAAAAACCGCCGACTACTCTTTGCTTGGTGAGGCACTTGTTGAATACTTGGGAATTTGTAAATATATTTCTTTAGATCAGCCAATCTTTGCAAATGTGTTACCTCAATCCCATGTAAAAGAAGCCCTATAAGAATTCCTTTTTATCTTCAGCTGCGTCTAATTTCACATATTAGCTCTTTTTTGTAAAGGTCAGGTTTGTAATTTATATATGACCTGTATTATGATCACCCTTGCTGCTTACATAGCGAAATAAACATTTAGTTTTCTTCGAGTGATCGTATGGTGATGATTTCTACCTGTTCAGATCTGCCTTTTTACGGGTCGGATGTGCAATTTGAATTGTTTCTTGTTATTGCTTGCCAGCTTAATATTGATTGCACTTCATATATAGATACAAGAAAAATTCATTTGTCACATATACATTGATTGCTCGGGAGCTGCGGATTTTAAGCAAAGAACCGCCATCACTATCCATTGGTCTTCACTGTTTGAGGCTGTCGCTAACTTATGAAATTTTACCAGCGGGCTCCCCAAAATTGATTTTCTGGATCCGCCTTGCTTTGTTCCTCGTGTCAACTGTTATATCAACTGTTTTGCTTTCCACTGCTTCATTAATCACACTCTTGACTTCCTCCCCAACTTTCTGCTTGACTTCATCAATCCTAGATTTGAACTCACTGTTCACTTGAGACCTGATATCATCTCTAATTTCCTCCTTCAGATTCTTGACATCACTCTTGATCTCCTCTAAGGCCTCAGTGGTTTTAGTTTCCAGGGCATCCATACGTCTTTCTACTTTATCCTGTCTCTTGGATGTGTTGGTTACTTGTTTGAACAATTTCCCCGCAACAATATCGCATTTGGTACAATACCAGTGAATCTTACTTACTTGATTGCTGCTCAGGAAATTATACACTGCCTCAGTGACCTCCTCACACTTTATGTGGTGCCACATTTCACATAGTTCACAGCCTAGAGCCTTGTCTTCCTCACCAACCTTAACCTTACAGACTGGGCATGTGTCTGTTTGTTTATCTGCGTCGCTATCGTCTGCCCCTGTCAGCTGATCATCCCCGCCCCCAGCCGCAAGGCTTGTTTTGCCAGATCCAACAGTATCCTTGGTTTTTGTGCCCGCCTGCTTACTAGACGGATTATTCTTGGAACGATTCATTCTTCTGGCAATATTACTATTGGAGAATTCCTTCACTTTTACAGAGCTGTCACGGGCACGTCCACCCTCGACCACGACCACGGACCCTAGGCCTCCGGTGTGTGGAGGAAAAGACAACAAGGAAAGAACGAGGACAACAACAACACACTCAGCCGCCGCAAAGGTTGGGGCCGCCTCATATGCAGGGCTGGACAGCAGCATGAGTGGCCAGGACAAGCAGGAGCAGACTGCTGCAGGGGGCAGGAGGGTCAGTGGTCACCAGATGAAGCAACTTGCTGCTGGCAACTCCAGCAACAAAGGAGAGAGGAAGTTTGTGTGTCTGGAGTGTGGAAAAGAATTAATCACAAGGGGAGGCCTCAGATATCACACCTTTACACACACTGGTGTGAAGAACTATGAATGTAAGGAATGTGGAAAAAAATTCATCCTGAAGGGTCACCTTGATACACACACCCTTACACACACTGGTGTGAAGAACTATGAATGTAAGGAATGTGGGAAACTATTCACCCTGAAGGGTAACCTTGATAGACACACCCTTACACACACTGGTGTGAAGAACTATGAATGTAAGGAATGTGGGAAACAATTCATCCTGAAGGGTCACCTTGATACACACACCCTTACACACACTGGTGTGAAGAACTATGAATGTAAGGAATGTGGGAAACTATTCATCCAGAAGAGTACCCTTGATAGACACACCCTTACACACACTGGTGTGAAGAACTATGAATGTAAGGAATGTGGGAAACTATTCATCCACACCCTTACACACACTGGTGTAAAAAGTCATGAGTGTGAAGAGTGCGGGAAGAGGTTCAGTGTGAAGCAGGCACTCAATGAACACGTCTTCAGGCACTATGGCCTTAGAGAGTTCAAGTGTGATGTTTGTGGAAAGCTCTTTAAGACAAAGAGAGACATTGCCAGGCACATGAAGATCCACTTCTGAAGTGTGTCTGCCTACAGTAGTTATAGTGACCAGGGTAGGGAAGGGGATGGGAGGGAGAGGAAGGCAAGGCTGCAGTAGGGAAGGGAAGAAAAGGCAAGGAAGGGAATCGAAGGCCAAGGAAGGAAAAGGGAAGGGAAGGCAGAGCAAGGAAGGAAAAGGGAAGGGAAGGGAAAGCTAGTCTGAGAAAGGGAAGGGAAGGAGAGGGAGGGTAATGTGGTGTGGCTGGGTATGGTGTGGTGTTATGCGGATGGGTATGGTATAGTGTGGTGTGTGGTGCGGATGTGGTATGGTATGGTGTAGTGTGGTGTGTGGTGCGGCTGGGTATGGTGTGGTGTGTGGTATGGCTGGGTATGGTGTGGTATGTGGTGCAGCTGGGTATGGTTTGGTGTGGTGTGGCTGGGTATGGTGTGTGGTGCAGCTGGGTACGATGTGGTGTGGTGCGGCTGGGTATGGTGTTGGGTTTGGGTGGGATTGGTGTGGTGTGGTGTGTGGTGTGGCTGGGTATGGTGTGGTGTGGTGTGGCAGGATTTGACTCTGCGACTTTTTACCTCGCTGTTGGTGGTGTTTGCAGAAGGACAAGCAGGACCCGGACGGTGACATCATTATGAGGGTCATTCCACCGTTACGGTCGTTTCATTCGGAAGTAACTTATTGGTGTACTCTTACCTGTATCTCTAGAAGTTATGCGGTTAGCTTGATATGATTTTTACCAAGATAGTACTAATGGCTAAAGAGGTTAATGAGACTATCCGGAACATTCTGTGTTTATTGTTGTTCTTGTTATTTATTGTTGAAGAGGACGTTACGGCCGTTTCACAAATGCAACCCGCAGTTTGACTTAGTGTTGTACATATGCAAAACTCTGTGAGAATACAAAGAAATTTCCAAATATTTTATATGCATGTTATAGATGAAGCTTTAAGTTATGCAAATATGTATAGGTTTTGTCAATTACCATTTCAGTTTTTCATACAAAAAATAAAGAACGCCGTTACGGTCGTTTCGAAAATTTTGTTACGGTCGTTTCACTGCAATTTCCCTTAAGAAATAAAGCAAAAATAATGGCAATAATTAAGTACCAGGACATTATGGCTTTTTGGACCACTAATATACATATATATATATATATATATATATATATATATATATATATATATATATATATATATATATATATATATATATATATATATATATATATATATATAGATATAGATATAGATATAGATATAGATATAGATATATATAGATATAGATAGATAGATAGATAGATAGATAGATAGATAGATAGATAGATAGATAGATAGACAGGAAATATTATTTATTGGATAGTGACAGGAAATGACACATTTGGAAAAATGTAGGTATCCCTGCGAATACTTGGCACTGGGAGATTCCTTACAATCATGTCGTCTTGAATAGTGTCACGATCTCCATATTTTGGGAACACAAATGTGAGGTCCCCTGCAACATTCTTGCCTGACAACTTCAAACAATTTATATTGACTAACATCTCACCATCAACTAGTTCTTTTCCCTCTACAACTGCTGCAAAGTGTAAAACTGATCTCTTTCCAACATATTTTACTAGCACACGGACCCTATCATTCTTTCACAAACAGAAGTGATGTCATGAAGATCGTCACATTTTTCAAGTTTTGCATCTGTGACAGAAACATCTTCGACATCAGACTCAACTGCTGATGCCCAGTTTGATGCAACATCCTCTTCACTGGAAAACTCACGGCTAGTGGTAGAGCTACTAATGTGTTCATCATCAGAATCGAGATGTTGTGGTTCCAGATTACAATTAGTGAAAGCAGTGTCATCGTGGGTGTTATGGTATAGTGCCACTCGATAGTGTCCAAGAGTCTTAACACTTCTACACTGTTGTATTGAGTGTGCTGCTCTACATCCTTTCCAAATTTTCTCATAGCCTGCTTTTTCACTTTCAATTTCATTCTTGGAGACGTACAGTACAGTTGTTTTGTTTGATATCTCAGTAGCAATTTTGTACAGGTCCAATGCTGAGCGAACAGTAGCACGGCCCTGCAGCACTCTACGGTACACATTCCACTTGATTAGTGCACCAATACCATCATGAGCGCCTTTCCCATGATAGCTTTCAAAAAAGTTCCACTCTGCAGTAGCCTCATGGATCTGATCATAGAAGGTGAGAGCAGTTATGGAGTACCTATTCTTAAATGGGCTGCTGCTCCATCTGTCCAAAGAGAAATGTGCTTGATGGGAACAGAGTTAGCCTTCAGGTCATCAATTATTTTACTGTTGAACACCTGTGCCTCAAGGCTTGAATGTGCCATGGTGTCTGAAACTAAGGCATAAGCCTTGGTATGTTGTTCTTCATCTTGTACATAGTGGACAACTGAGGTGTATATAGTCACGGAATCTCCTGTGCTTTTTTTTTAATTTTATTTTTTTATTTTTTTATTTTTTTTACGTTGTTGCCTATTACGCCGGTAGGCATCTTCCCGGTGGGGCCTGATGGTCGGCCCAAGGCTTCTTCCAGGTGGGGCCTGATGGTCGGCCCAGCCCGTTCTGGCGCAGGCGAGTGTTTATAGTGGCGCCATCTTGCATTGGCTCATGCTGCCCCCCGGAACTCGTTCTTGATTCGCTTGGACGGCTTCCTCTAGAGTCCGGGTTGATGGGTGGTCTTCAGGACAGCATGTGGGTAGTTTTAAGCCACTCGGCGGTGACTGAAAAATCCGAGTGGTAGCGTGAGGATTCGAACCCGCGTCGTCCATCACGCGGCGAATGTGGGTCCAGTATGCTACCAGTTCGGCCACTGCCTACCCTTGGCTTGGCATCCAGTGGGCTGCCACTACTTCATTTTGGTGTTTAATGGTATAATTCTCAGCAAAGTCTGTTTGAATAATGATGTGCCCTACTGTTAGGTTCTCTTTCTGTTCCAGGAATGCATTGTTTTGTGTCTTCATGTTGTTCCGTAACGGAAAAAATGAAACGACCGTAACGTAATTACAGAAAAATTTAGATATCCAGAGAGAAAAGGCCAATGGTGCATAGGTACCCCCCAACTAAATCTACATTGGATATGAAGTTATATTAAGCTGCTCCAAAAAATCACTGACCTATAAAAACAAACATCAAATTTTCGTTACGGTCGTTTCAATCAACATTGTTTTATATAATTAATTATTACTGAGTACTGAATTGCTTAGAATTACCAACTACATCCTAACCTAATACAGCACTGACCATACTTCTAACATACATCGAGGTCGGAATCAACAGCCTTTCATTTAATGTAAAAATGGGAAAATAAAATTATGGTTTTTTGGTAAAAAAAATTTTTTCACTATTTTCTTCAACTTCAAAAGCCTCATACAAAAAATTGGCTTGATATTTTTTCGTTTTCTCTTCGAATTTGGAAACTACAGGTTTTCAGCTTTAATTTGATGTATTACAAACCTAGTTTAGACCATTTTTCAATTATGGCCCTCAGGATGACATTAGCGTGGAATGACCCATGAGGCTTGAGTACGGTCTCCTGAACTCCTCGTCCCTGGAGCTGATTGGTGAGTTGGCGACCCATTTTTCTTTGTTCGCATGTCTCTCTGTCTCTATCTCTGGTTGTGGCTTTTAATTGATGGGTCTGTCTATGTCTGTCTCTCATTTTCTCTCTCTGTCTCTCTGGTTGTTTTATTCGCTTCTCATTTTCTCTCTGTCTGTCTGTCTGGGTCTCTCTATGTCTTTGTCTGTCTCTGTTTTTCTCTCATGTTTTATTCGCTTCTCATTTTCTCTCTGTCTGTCTGTCTGGGTCTCTCTATGTCTTTGTCTGTCTCTGTTTTTCTCTCATGTTTTATTCGCTTCTCAAATTCTCTCTGTCTGTCTGTCTGGGTCTCTCTATGTCTTTGTCTGTCTCTGTTTTTCTCTGTCTCTCTGGATTTCTGTAGCTTATTGTAATGTTTTTTTTCTGCTTCTCTTATTTTCTGTGTCTGTCTGTGTCTCTGTGTCTGTCTATGTCTTTGTCTGTCTCTGTTTGTGTCTGTCTCTCTCTGGATTTCTGTAGCTTTTAGTGCTAATGGTTGTTTTATCTACTTCTCATTTTCTCTGTGTCTGTCTATGTCTTTGTCTGTCTCTGTTTGTGTCTCTGTGTCTGTCTTTGTCTGTCTCTGTCTCTCTGGATTTCTGTAGCTTTTAGTGCTAATGGTTGTTTTATCTACTTCTCATTTTCTCTGTGTCTGTCTCTTTGGTAGTATTGCTTTCCTTCTCTTTCTCTACTTATCCCTGTTTCATTTTCCTCCGTTCTCATTTTTTGTTCTCTTTCTGTTCTTATGTCTTATTTTTTCACCGTTTTCCTTTCATTCTTTTCCTTTTTCATTTCTCTCTTCCTCTCCTTGTCTTAGTTTTCCCTTTTCATTTCTTCTTCTTCCTTTTGCTGTCTCATTTTCTCTGTGTCTGGCTCTCTGGATTTCTGTAGCTTTTATTTATTTATTTATTTTTACAACAAAGGAGACGGCTCAAGGGCAACAAAAAGTGCATAGAAAAAAAAGGCCCGCTACTCACCGCTGCCACAATAGACGAAAGTAAAGAGTGGCCAAGAGAGAGGTCAATTTGTGGTGGAGAGGTGTCTTGATAATGGCTGTTTTATGTCTACTTCTCATTTGGTCTCTGTCTGTCTCTGTCTCTGGGTTTCTGTAGCTTGTAGTGATAGTTCTCTCTCTCTCTCTCTCTCTCTCTTTTCTGGAAAAACAAATTGAGTAGGTAACCTGGTGCGCACTTTCTCCGCAGAGCAACCCATCACCGACCCGTACGCTCTCAACAGCGCGGAGACGGTGGTGAGCATAGCCAAGGGGTGCGAGGAGGAGGTGTGCAAAGTGGACATGCAGACCGAGGTGGCGTTCCTGGATGGGTGAGTCCGAGGGAGATGGGAGGAGAATGTGCGTTAAGATGCGATTGGTTCAGCTGCGTCAAAGTTCTCAAGCTCTGTTCAAGTCTTCTATCCTCAAACTTCACTTGTAATCTTGTCTTAACCTCACTTTCCAGCAATAACAGTTCGCTCTAAGGGGGATGGAATGCTAATGTGTGATCAGTTAAGCTGCGTCAAAGTCTCAAGCTCTGTTCAAGTCTTCTATCCTCAAACTTCACTTGTAACTCTTGTCTTAACCTCACTTTCCAGCAATAACAGTTCGCTGTGAGGGGGATGGGATGCGAGTGTGTGTTAAGATGCGATTAGTTAAGCTGCGTCAAAGTTCTCAAGTTCTTTTCAAGTCCTCAAACTTCACTTGTAATCTTGTCTTAACCTCACTTTCCAGCAATAACAGTTCGGTCATCATAGGCAAGATCAACCGGCTTGAGGTGACAGCAAGCAACAAGGGGGAACACGTGTACCTCCCCAGCCTAATGGTGAGCCTGGCGCCGCCCCTCGTGGTCTTCCAGCCTCCTCACCAGTGCATCTTCCACTCCTCCGAGCTTGTGTATAACTTGACCAACCCTCTGAAGAGCAGTGCTGAGGTGAGTGAGGGAAGGGAAGGGAAGGGAAGGGAGAGGAAAGGAAGGCTGAGAAAGGGAGGGGAAGAGAAGGGAAGGTCAAGGGAGGGATGGGAAGGTCAAGGAAGGGAAGGTCAAGGAAGGGAAGGGAAGGGAAGAGAAAGAAAGGGAAGAGAGGAGAAGGGAAGGGAAGGTCAAGGAAGGAAAGGGAACCGAAGGGAAGGAAAGGGAAAGGATGGGGAAGGGAAGGGAGAGGAATCAGAATCAGAAACTTTATTTCCATTTTATACAATGGTTATTCTTTACAGGCTTAAAACTATTGATCATAGTATATAGAGTGGTCTCCCCCCCCCCCCAGGCGGGGACTCCGAGGCAGGGTGAAGGTGCGCCATTTTGAAATTTGGGAAAAGATGTCTACATAGTTTGTCTATTTTTGATCTGTTGTCTGTCTGGAAAGCTGGATTTTCTTATAGCCTTCTCAAACTAATGCTTCCTCTACATAGTTTGTCTATTTTTGATCTGTTGTCTGTCTGGAAAGCTGGATTACCTCACGTCATTAGAATGCAATTGATACCTTTTCTTGGCCTTTGGAAAGAGTTGATGTGAGGGGAAGTGTTGAGGATGCCCGCCTACAGTCCTTGCTAAGCAGTTTCTGTGTCTTTCAGAGCGTGTGAAGCAGTTTGCCAACCTGGTCCTGGCCCTCATGATGCTGTTCGCCAGGTACAATCACTGGATGGTGGCCGACAAGTTTGAGAGACTCGCCCCCTCACTGGTAATTATGCCCCGTTGTCATTTTTCCTTCTCTCTGTTCAGGGGCAGGACCTAGTGTTTTTTATGCCTTTTTTGTTTTATTGCCCTTGAACTCTAAAAGATAAAACTACATAACCTCCCCTAACTTAACCTCACCTAGCCTTACCTAACATCTCCTAACTTAACCTATCCTCCCTTACCCTAGCCAAGAAGTCACCCGCTGCAGCCGCCGAAGGGAAGGACGGAGGAACAGCCGCCAACTCCATCGCTGGCGGCTCCACATCTACTCTCGTCTCCTCCTCCTCCTCCTCCTCCTCTCTCGACATGGACGGTCGAAAAAGGATGTTTAGTGTGGAGGTGTTTGATTGGGGTATGTGGGTTGGTGTTTATAATTTCATTTGTGTGTGTGTGTGTGTGTAAGTAAGTAAGTAAGTAAGTAATGTTTATTGCCATTATATACACACATAGATATATACATATATATATATATATATATATAATTATAATTCTGGCAACGAATCTAGCCTGTCAAGCCGAAGCTTCCCGACAGACTGTATAATATTTATTTCATTGTACTATTATTATATTTCTAAAGGTTGCAGATAGCTCCCAACCATAAAGCTATATACAAATATACAATAAATAACAACATTAACTATAATACCAGATGAAGTTATAATAGTTATATCTAAAATGTTAACTATAATAACAACTACAACAGCATCAACAATAATAATAATAATAACAATAATAATAATAATAATAATAATAATAACAATAATAATAATAATAATAATAATAATAATAATAACAATAATAAAAATAATATGGACAATAGTACTATGCAATTCACTGATTAGATTTAATAATGTAAATTTGTGTTCATGTTTCAGGAATAAATTATAATTTTAACTGTGAGTGTTTTGGATTGCAAATAAGTGTTTTTACTGACTTTTAAATAGAGAGAAATTATTACTATTAAGGAGATTTTTATTTCTACTGGCAAAGAATTCCAAACTTGAGGTCCTGAGCATAAAATACTATTTCTGAAAAGAACTGTCCTGAACTGTGGAGAGATAAGATTTATATTGTTCCTGCGCGTATTATGCACTGTATTAATAACTTGAAAAGGATGAGTTCCATGCATCAGTGCGAGGTTTTTATAAATAAATAATAGTAGAAAATAACAATGAATGTTTTTAAAATTAAGAAATCTATGTGTGGAAAATACGTTATGTGTGGAATCAAACTTGTTCATGTAAAACATACACCTAAATATCTTATTTTGAGAAACCTGAAGATTTTTAAGAAAGGAAGGCCACGTACACGCCCACACAGATACACAATAAATGAGATGCGGGTAACAAAGTGTATAATAAATACTGATAAGTGCTTCTTGTGTAAGGCTATTTCTTATTCGATACAGTATGCCACATATCCTAGATAGTTTATTTGCAACAGAATTAATTTGGTATTTCCAATTGATATTTTGATCTATGACAACGCCCAAAAACTTAGTATAAGAAACTCGTTCAAGTACTTTTCCTTCAAGTGTTATAGGTGGCATGTTAGTAGTGACTGATCGGTTTTGAAAGATAATGTATTTTGTTTTAGTGATATTTAACCTTAACTTATTATGTTTAAGCCACATATTAATTGAATTGAGCTCATTATTAATGTTTATATGCAAACTATTTATATTTTTATCATCTAATAGTAAATTAGTGTCGTCAGCATAAATGGTATACTTAAATTTATTACTAGCATTGACAATATCATTAATATAGATGAGAAAAAGTATAGGTCCTAGGATAGATCCTTGCGGTACACCCATTTTGATAGGCTTGAAAGAAGAATATTTAGAATTACAGTAAACAGCTTGAAATCGATTTGTTAAATAATTTTGAATAATTCTAAAGGAACTCCCTGAATCCCAAAATTACTAAGTTTACTTAATAGAATTTTATGACATAGCGAATCAAAAGCCTTAGAAAGATCTAAAAAAATTCCAACTAAATAATGTTTCTTTTCCAGATATTTATACACATTATTGGTAAACTGAAATATGGCTGACTCAGTAGAGCGCCCTGGTCTAAAACCATGCTGACAATTCGAAAATAAATTATTTTTCTCAATGAAATTTACAAGACGAGTGCATATCACTTTTCAAAGACTTTACTGAACACATGAAGAACTGATATAGGTCTGTAGTTATTGACATCATCTCTATTATCTGACTTAAACAATGGAATAATTTTAGCTTTCTTAAGTTCGTCCGAAAACTCCTTTCTTTAATGTGAGGTTAACTATGTGTGTTAATGGCAAGGCAATTATGCTGGCAGTTTGTCTTACGACCAAGGGAGAAATTTCATCAAAACCAGATGATGTACCTTTTAATGTCTTAAGAAAGTTTTCAATTTCTATCTGTGTAGCTGGTGATAAGTATACCGAGTAATTAGGTGAGTTGTGTAAATATGTCATATATTCATCCCCTACTATATCATGATCTAGCCCCCCAGCCTTCAAAAAATGGTCATTAAATGTTTCAGAAATGTCAGTACAATGTGGCTTTAATTCAATAACTGTATGTTTAGCACCTGTGCATCTACCAAGAATAGTATTAATGGATCTCCAGTGTTGTTTTGGATTACCTTGGCTATTAAGTAACTGCTCTTGGTTATACTTCTTCTTGGCTAATTTTAAAAGTGACGTTAATTTATTTCTATATATTCTATAAGGCTCCTTAAACGTTAAAGGCCATTTATGAGCTAGTTTTTCAAGTCGATGTTTTTCTCAAATACTATTCTTAAGAGCTAGAGTAATGTGTGGACTACGTTCCTTTATAAAACTAAATTTAATTTTTCTTTCCGGAAAACACTTATCAAAACATGTTTTAAATTTACTGTAAAATAAGTTGTAGGCCTCATTAGCACATATACAATTTAATGTGTCACTCCAATTAGTTTGTGAGAGACTATTACTAAATTTTTCAAGGAGTCCTGATTAAATATTCTTTTAGTTATGTAAGTGGAGAAGGATGACGATATTTATCACATTTAAATACAGAGATTACTGGGTAGTGGTCACTGATATCTGTCTTTAATATATAATTGGCAGTATTACTTTCAATCTGAGATGACCAAACATGATCAATTAACGTGGATGAAGTTGAAGTTACTCGAGTAGGCAAGGTAGTTAGAGGAAATAAAGAATAGCTGTACATTATATTAATTAAATCCTGCACATTGTCATTATTACATTGTAACAAATCTATGTTTAAGTCTCCAAACACAAAACCTCCTTGTAATTTTTATCTTTAATTAGGATAAGATTTCATTAAGTGAATTGTGAAAATTATTTATACTGCTTTGAGGTGGTCTGTAAATACAAAGAAATAAATAGGTATTAGCATTACATATTGCTTCGATTCCCAAACATTCCATAAAAGGTTCCAATTTAGAAAATTCATTGATCACAGAAGATTTGTACTTACTAGATATATAAATGGCCACTCCCCCACCAAACCTGTTTCTGTTATTAGTGAACATTTCATATTCCGGTAGTCTGTACAGTGGAGAAATATCTACATCTAAGCGGGTTTCTGTTAATCCTATGACATCAAATTTAGTTTGGCACGAAAGGACAGTGTCTACAAAGTATTGGAAATTGATGAGATGGATCTAATATTCAGTGTTAATAAATATAATTCCCTATTATTAGTAGAAAAGGAAAGCTATCCAGATAAATATATTCAGATTTAGAAAATTTAAATTTCTTGCTCTTAAATAAAACTGAGTTACATCAAGATCGTTATTATAATTTCTATCTTCTACACTAAGTGGATGGAAAGCATGTAGGTCTTGATTTTGTGTATTATTGACATTAAAACAATGCAACAAATCTTCATTGTTAATAGAGGCAAAAGGGAAAATATAATCTATTGGTGGAGGCATATTATCGTTAGTAGTAGTAGTGGAAGTAGTAGTAGTGGAAGTAGTAGTAGTAGTAGTAGTAGTAGTAGTAGTAGTAGTAGTAGTAGTAGTAGTAGTAGTAGTAGTAGTAGTAGTGGTGGTGGTATATTGAAGCGGTTATAGTGATAGTAGTAGTAGTAGTAGTAGTAGTAGAAATAGTAGTAGTAGTAGTAATAGTGGTAATAGTTGTAATTGCTGTAGTAGTAGCAGGAGAAGAGGTATAGAAGTAGTAGTAGTAGTAGTAGTAGTAGTAGTAGTAGTAGTAGTAGTAGTAGTAGTAGTAGTAGTATTTGTTGTTGTTGTAACCATAAAAATAGTAGTAGTAGTAGTAGTAGTAGTAGTAGTAGTAGTAGTAGTGGTGATGGTGGTAGACGTAATAGCAGTAGTAGCAGTAGTAGTAGTAGTAGTAGTAGTAGTAGTGGTAGTAGTAGCAGGTGGTAGCAGATAGTAGTAGTAATAGTAGTTAGTAGTAGTAGTAGTAGTAGTAGTAGTAGAATCATTGATTGGAATTGGAATTGTGAGTTATTATGTACTAAATTACTTAACGTTGTGAATCTATTTCTTGGTGCCGCTTCGCAGGATTTTCTTGATTTCCTTGCGCTGGGGGGACGAAGCAGCAGGTGGGGCCGAGGACAGCCGCGAGCCACCAGGGCCCGGATTCATCAATCTTACCAACCACGCCTCTGGTATCTCTCGCATTTACCGGAGCGCTACCAGAGCTGCGGCATCTTTCAACCACGGGATTCATCAACGGCATGGTAACGCTCCGGTAACTCGCACCCTAGCAACGATTGGTTGGGCTGGATAGCCAATCACGTGCGACCTTTCATAATGTATTTGGGCTTTCACGTGTCGTTTGTTTACTAATGCACAGACTTCAAAATCAAGACATGTGTATTGTACAGAGGTAAATACTGCCTTAAAACAAATAATTAGCGTTGTAATCCCTCAATAAGATGTTTTTTTTATGAATGAAAGCACATTACTTGTATATTTATCTTTGAAATAAAAATATAATCGCTTATACAATATTCTGCACGTTTCTGTATGTTACCTCCATAGTTTCCGTCATTTGGTGAGCATTCTGTTGCATATGGATAATAATGATGAAGGTTCGGCGACGCTAACGCCAGAAGCGCGCCTCACTTTCAAAACATGGCGTCAGCTGTGAAAAGAAGGCGGCCCAATTTCTCAAACGAGGAAATTTTAGCCCTCATCACAGGGGTGAGGCAAAGATGGGAAACCATCACAGGGCCTCTGTCCTCTTGCGTCACCGCTGCAGCCAAGCAACGAGCTTGGGAAGCTGTGGTGGAGGAGGTCAACGCCGTGAGTGGAGTTGGGCGCAGCGTGGAGGAGGTGCGCATGAAGTTCTCCGACTTCAAGCGCCACACTAAGAAGAAGTTGGGAGAATTAAGACGTGAGGCGACTAGCACAGGTGAGAATATATCTTCTGTAGTGTTCTAAAAAGCAGTGAACAGTCATGGAGGAACAGTTCTCCAGCCTGTAATAGATTTCACATTTTTGAAATTTGGTTCCTTATTACCTTATTAACTTTTATTATCTGATGTTCCTGATTCATTTGTATATTATGCTATACAACAAAGCTCGTTCTGATGTTCCTGGCAACATTGGGAGGCATATGGGAGTGTCTCGGTATTAACAAACTTATTAACTTTGTTGAAGTTAACTGCAATAATGTTTGTGTTATACATTTCATTGAATTTAATCTGTATATAATAATAGTATATTTTCCTCTTTGTAGCTTTTCTGATAACTCAAATTTAATGTAGCTTTTTATATTCTTTATGTCCTTCAATAGAAGTAGCCATCATGGGTGACTTTACCTCTAATTCCTTGGTACCAGAGAGAACACCTGTCAGTAAGAAAATACTCCACTTCATGAACAATTTGTGGACTGCTTCACTTCTTAGGGTCTTCACTGGTGGATCTCTGCCCTGACCATGTTTCATCTTGTAACATACTGGATTTGGATGGGGCTAGAGTAGGAGATGTACCTAGATATATTGGGCAATTTTCCCAAATTTGGTCACTGTCTGCTAATCTTCCAGTAATATTTCCAGACCAGTCAGTAGGGAAGTTAGCTCTAATTGGCTAAATATGAATGGTATAGTGGTAAATTCAACATAATTAGCTTCCTATGGCATGATAGTGATTGATTATGAAATCTGCAACAGCTGTGTTATGCCACATTATCTAGACTGAAGCTCTCAACAAGTCGTCCTTGCCTTGGAACATTTCAAGTACCTTAAGGACAGGTACTGAAACTACTTTTTGTATTTTCAGTTGGCCCTTGATAGATCCCTCATCAATAAGATGAAAAGTTCCCCAAAATCCTTTAATCATTATATTAGAATAAAAAACTTAGCACTCATTCTGTGGGTCCTCTTAGACTAGCTAAAGGTTATGCAACCGCTGAATGTGAGTAATGGCAGACATTCACTAGAAAGTTTTCTTGTTTATATTACTCATAAATTAAATACCCCTTTCTCCTATCAACTGTCTGACTCTTCTGTCACTAACATAACTATTTCCTTTGAAGTGGTAAGGCAAAGACTATCTTCTCTAGACATTAATTCTATCATGGGTCATGATGGTTTTCATCGCTGTCTTTGCAGTCCCTCGTCCCTCTATTAAAAACATCTAACTTACATTTTTATATGTTACCAAACACAGATAACTGTTTATATCACTAATTATTGTTTTTCAAATATTAGAATAATGCATAAAGAGGTAATAAGTTAATATTTTAGCAGTGATAAGTTAGTGCCGTCACTATGCCAGGGGCCACTTTTGCGGCACTTTGGTGGAAATAGCTGTCTATTTTGGCAAAGACAGGTATAACAGTGTTGGGGTAGTTATTCAGGTAATGATTCAGAATAAGTTTAAGCATAACTGCATTGCCATGTACTAATTTTTTACAAAATTGTACAGGTGGCGGCTCTGTCCAAACACACACCCTCACCGATGCTGAGGAGGCCATGGCGCAGGTGCTGGACCCTGCAGTTAGAAGGGTGTGGGATCTGGTTTAGAATCAGATCCTCGTCCAACACCTTCTGTGTCTGCAGGTAAATTATGTTATGAAATGTACTTCATGGTAATCTTTGTATTTGGTAACCTACGTAACATTTGTCTTTATGACAAGTGCCACTAACTTGATATATTTCACCATAAAAAAATTCAATAATGTAGTGAAAATCTTGAAATGTTTGTCATTAAGTGCTGGGAATTGAACTCAGGCCTTCATAATAGTAGTCAGCAGGGCAGCAACCCAACTGAGCCAGTGATGAGCTAAAAAGTCACTATGCCAGAGGCCACTTCTGCGGCACTTGCCGTAACACCCCAGCCCCACACTGTGGACTCTATTAAGGAAAAGTGACCCCACTCATCAGTTGCTCTAAAGGCATGGGTTCAATTTCCCATAACTTTTGTTGTTTATCTTGATTTTTTTTCACATTCATTTGTTTTATTTGGTATATGTTATGTTATTTTATTGCTTTGCCCACTAACTCTTGATTTCCAGAGAAACTTAATTATGAAATAAACTTCCACCTTCAGTGGTTCAGTGCAACACAACTGATTTAAAAATCAACTTGACCTTTTCACCTTCATGTTTGCTAAGGCAGAAATTGCAAAGCTTTTACATAGTTTCAATTGTTTAAGGAGAGACCACCATTCTGCATAGTCTGTGTGGTCTGAACATATATATCTTAAGTTGAGCAGACATATTTGTTTAGGTTTTCCTAAAATTCCTCGCTACTCATAATCAAAGCACAAAATAAGATATCATACCATGTTGAATTACTCTTATCATAATGATTTTTTACGTACAGCTGCTGCAGACACAGAAGTGTGTAGAATCTTCCTTTCGGAGGATTCTATGACACCCGCACTTCTGCAAGGCCCATCACAGCCCCCTCCTCACCATCCCCGCCCTACTCCTACTCACCAGCTGGCCCCTGAATTGGCACCTGTCCACCGTGCCCCCGAAACTCAATCTCCCCCTGATGTAGGAGCGGCACCTCAAGCTTCCACCAGAAGACACAAGAGGGTTGATCCACCAGTTGGGCCAAAAATGGTGGAAATTCAAGAAGATATCCTTCTTGAAATGAGGAGGCTGAGTGGTACTATGGACAAGGTAGCTGCAGCCTTGGAAAAAATTGCAGTTACCTTGTCAAAATAAGGTGACAGGTCCAATTAGGTAGGTTTTTATTAAATGGGTTTCTTTAGTTAGAAACAAAACATAGTTAACCTTTTTTTTATTTTGCCTTTGTAGCATAACATGAATTATACCATAATCCATTCTGTTAAGGTGGATCCCTAGATCTTACCTTAGTATATTAAGACACTGCTGACTGGCTGTTGGCAGGGAGGGTATCTGACAATTTTGACTCCAAAACACTATTCTATAATCAAGAAATATTAGTATTCCTTTACTTAGCTCATCTGATATAGATAAGTTTATTTTGTTGATAACATTGAATAAGCAGTGATTCCACAACTATTAACACAATTTTCCATCCTCAATTGTTAATAATTACGGTGAGTAGAAGTCAGAGAACAACATTTAATGATAATATATACTTTAATTTTTTATCAATATTTCCAGCCATTGTGGATTCACAGCTGAAGTGAATGGACTATAGGTATAAAAACATTCTAAATCAATCAGTCAAAGTGTCTGCCCTTCCAGTTCTCAAGTATTAATATTCCTTTTGAATAAAAAGTCTTTCCTTTTGTTAATGCAGCAATTATTTTGCACACATACGTTTGCAAAAAGACACCAATACAGTAAAAGTCCAATCATCCGAAAATCGCAGTGGTATGAATTTGTAGTTTGTATAATTTAAAGTGACTTAGAAGAAATGTTAAAATGAAAAACATTACAAAAAAATACATAGAAACGCCAAAGGTGCCAAGCCGTGGGTACAAGAGACAGAAGACTCAGGCGAGGTGTAAATTAAGTCTAGGTGTTGCCCAAATGTACAGGTATCATCTATAATCTATCTATCTATCTATCGATAGGTATATATATATATATATATATATATATCTATATATATATATATATATATATATATATATATATATATATATATATATATATATATATATGTGTGTGTATGTGTGTGTGTGTGTGTGTGTGTGTGTGTGTGCAGAATGTATGGTGCAATTGCTGTTCTATATAGTGTCAGAATGTTTAGTTGAGGTCAGGTTGTTTTGGGTGAGGAGACAGCATGAGGAACATTGCTGACAGCAACGCCACCACCCTCAGAGCAAAACAAGCCAGGAGATTGTTCAGGGTGGAGACAGCATGAGAAATGTTGCTGATGACGACACCACCGCCCTGAGAGCCTGGAGAGAAGAACAAACCGGGTGTCTTGAGATGGCAGGGCTTCTGTTTTAAGTGCTTGGGCTTTGTGGCGACTCACACTTTTCACTGAGATGTATATACATGCAAGTTTGTATAATATATTTTTAAGTGTCTTTTAGGTACATGTAGGTTAGAATTATAATATACAAACTTACATGTATATACAGTTTCAGTGACATGAGTGAAGAGTCACCACAAATCCTGAGCACCCAAAACAGAAACCCTGCCACCTCAGTCTCCCGGTTTGTTCTTCTCTCTCACTGGTGGCTGTCAGGGCAGTGGTGTTGTCATCAGCAACATACATCACGCTGTCACTGGTGGCTGTCAGGGCGGTGGTGTTGTCATCAGCAACATACATCACGCTGTCTCCACCCTAAACAACCTGACCTTGTCCAAACATTGTGACACTAAACAGAGCAGCAATTGCACCATATATTACATACACCTCAGTATACATGATACCTGCATATTAGTGCCTTACATACCATCACCAAACAAGTTATGCAAAGACAAAGTATGCATGTATGCTATTGCATAACATTTGTGTCAGTAGAAGAATTCAATTAAATGAGCCTTTAGTAAAAGAGATTGAAAACATGGAAAATGATGCCAACAAGGGAAATGAAGACACAGGAACCAACCAACAACACTGTCTATGAAAAGAGATTATCAATCAAACCCCTTCGTCGAGCCTGCCCTGTGTCTTCATTTCCCCTGTAGGCATCATTTTCCATGTTTTCAATCTCTAGTAAAGGTTCTTTTAATTGAATTCTTCTACTGACACAAATATTATGCAATAGCATACATGCACATTCCAACCAACAACACTGTCTATGAAAAGACATTGTCAATCAGACCCCTTCGTCGAGCCTGCCCTGTGACTTCATTTCCTCTGTAGGCATCATTTTCCATGTTTTCAATCTCTTGTACTAAAGGCTCATTTAATTGAATTCTTCTACTGATAAATATTATGCAATAGCATACATGCAATTGCAATTTTGGCACACTTGACTGGGTCATACTGAAGGCTGCCACCTGACCCATGCAAGCAACGGAACCGAGATTTTAATACCCCAAAAGTCTGTTCCACCACAACACGTGTCCTAGAGTGGCTGCGGTTATAGGCACGATGAGCATCAGTTGTTGGTTGGCTCACTGGTGTCATTAGGAAGGGCTCTAGAGGATAACCAGAATCACCTGCAAGGATCAGAATATAAACTAATTTTTCATCTAACATCATCTTTGCAGTGGTTGTTTTTGTTAAGGGAAAGTTAACCAGCTCCTTAATGCTTTCATCCCTTAAGCTGGTGAATTCTGGAACAGCCTTTTCCTGTTTGTATATCTTCCTGTCTACTACTTAAGCTCTTTCTAGAGGGTAGTATTAAGACACTATTATCTACAATGGGACCACACGCTGTAGCTGCGTGTGGCCTCAAAGTTCATTTACAGCACATTGAGCCTGCAGTGAAAAAGATCCCATTACTTCCAAGGCATTGTGCTAGGGTGACATCCAGTTTACATCAGTTTACCTTCCCCAATCTTCCTCAGGTACCCATTTATCGTCCAGCCCAAAAGCGAGGATGAACAGCCACTGCACCTTATAGGATCCCTCCACAGATGCCTCCTCAGCCCCTCCCTTAGGACCATCCAGCAGACCTCCACACCCAGCACCACCAACATGGCCAACCACTCCGTCCAGCACCACTGTCTTTTAACATCTAAGTTTTACTTCCTACTGGAAGTATGCCAACATGCAGCCTGTGCCTAAGACGGGTGACCATTCCAATCCTTCAGACTACAAAAGACCTTCCCAACAGAAACTACACGATTCCAGGATGGAGGCTGCAGAATGCTCAACTTCATACCTTACTATCACTTCCAATTAAGCCAAGCCCTTCAACGCCTCTAAAACTCAACTTTTTAACCTGTCAACTTGACACAATCTTCCAAACACTTATCCCCCATTTTTCAATAACACTCAGCTGTCACCTACAATAAACATCCTCGGTCTATCCTTAACTCAAAATCTCAACTGGAAACTTCACATCTCCTCTCTTACTTAATCAGCTTCCTTGAGGTTGGGCTTTCTGTATCATCTCTGCCAGTTCTTTTATCCTCCCAAATGATATCTATATACAGGGGCCTTGTCTGCCCTATTATGCAGTATACATTTCATAATGTTCCTTACTCTTTGTCTCTTTCCATTCCTTAACTACATTTCCATTGCTCTAAAAAATATGAGTGGCCATTTTATAAAAATAGAACATATACTACCCTGTCTTTTATTCTTATGACACCCAGTCCATTCCTTGTTGTTTGTTCTTTATTTTCCCTAATGAAACAGGTTGTCCTATTTACCGCATAAAAATTATATTTGCTAGTAAATACACTTCAGAGGCACTTATGTATATAAATGAATTTTGTAAGCATTACAAAAAACAAAGTTTAAAAGGGCTTAACACTGAGGAAAGTTATTAGATTCTGGACAAGCATGAGTGTGGAAGTTGGAAAGCAGTTGGTAAATAGCAAAATTGTTCTAAAAGGGTCAGAATACATGCTGTGACTGTGAATGGACAGCATTTCCATAACCTTTTTGTAAATACTCATCCATATTAATCCCTCGAAAGGATAACCAGGATAATGCATCTGACAAGTCAAGAAGATAACAAAGCCAAACATTAACATACAGGTTAAGTTGGGAGCATATGCTATTAGCTTTGAATGGTCACGATACTCATCTCCATACCATTGGCCCTTCAGCCTGTGGTGGGTAACAATCCATTAACTTGGGACACAGGCCCAGTGCAGCATCCAGGTTACCGGTTCACCTTCCCCAGGTAACAATTTACCAATCATCCAGAAAAGAAGGATTTGAACTCAGGCACACAGTTGTGAAAATGTATACAAACCACAGCACCATGGAGGCCCATTAACTTATGCTGTTTTTCTTACAGCTGCTAAATTTTACAAAATACAGCAAAGGTTAGGGTAATTACCAAGAAGTAGTGAGTCTCCGTACTGGCCCTCCACAAACTGCTGGCGCAGAACACTTTGACGCCATATGTAGGAGTCGTGAACACTCCCGGAAAGCTTGCACAGAAGCTGATGATCCTCATCTTTGAGTCTGCCACAACTTGTACATTAAGGCTGTACTTCCTCTTTCTGTTCAGATAAACAACTGCATTTGCAGGTGCTTTGATGGGTATATGAGTGCAGTCTATTGCCCCTATGACAGAAGGGAATCCACTGAGGCCATAAAAATCTTGCTTGATAAGCATGAGCTCCTGCAGATTTTGGGGCATATTTATTTCTCGTTTTGCTTTGTTCAACAAAGCCTCAGTAACATCATTCAATATTCTTGATATTGATGACTGACTGATACCAGCTACATCACCCACCACATTCTGAAATGTCCCACTGGCATAAAAACGCAGGGCAACCAAGATCTGTGTGTGAATTGGAATTGCTCTTGTCCTACTTGTGGGCCTGTGGATATGTGGTCCAATCTCCTCACACAGCTGAAGGATTTCATGGCGGGGCAGCCGATAATAGTGTAGGAGGAGATCATCGCTGACCTCTAAAGGATTGAGACGGTCTCTGAAAACTCTTTCCCGTCGTAGCCTGTCATGTTCCAGTGCCCAGAGCAGCGCCATTTCACCTACAAAAAAATAATTTATATAGGGTAATAATCTCATATGCTAGAATCGGATTCTTTTTGTTCCAGTTACTTAAAAAAGTCCAGTGATCAGCTAATATAATTATATAGAACCTAAGTAAATAACTACTTATCATCAAACGTTCCATCCAGATCTAAAACGGTGTCTCCATTTCTTCGGATGAAATGTCACGGTAGCTTGTCAAGCAACAGGTCTCTTGCTCCCTAATTCCTACTGACATTCTGGTAAAATGTTTTACAAAATTGTTTCCAACTTGGCAAAATCAACATAGTCCATAGGTGATAAACACCACAGTGCATTATATTTTGCTTGGGTTAGGAGTCCTGAAAACCCAAACTAACCTAATATTATCCGATAAAACTAACAGCTGAAAATATAATTATCACCAGCATTACTTTACCCCTTGGCCCCTGCATTCCAAATTCGCCATCCATTATTAATTTGTTAAGTATCATTTTACCAGCATATCAATAACATTTGTTAGAGGGACACAGAACACTGCCCCCCCCAAATTTTTTTTCAATAAATAATACATCACTCATGTGCTTTGACCATTATTTTATTAGTCTATTGGAAATATTGGATGTGTAAATGAAGTGAATGATTTCCACACATTTGTTAATATTTGTTTACACGCAAGGAAGAACTCAGTATGTAGAGCTATGTCGACTAACATCTGAACAACCAAAGTCCAAGGGTGGCCGAGAATAGTGTGAGGCTTGAGGGGCTGATTATAATTATAGCTGGAAAAACTGCCTTCATGATCATGGTATCTCCTCTGACACTAATTATGTCCAGCTAGACATCTAAATATTTCAAAACACAATTACAATAATCAATGAATATGACTGTGAGACATACTGCTAAACAACAACAGGTAATAATAATAGTCCCATGATTTGACTGATTACTCTTCATCAACAGAGTTCCAAGTGCACTCTTCCCACAAGTCTTATGAACTGCATTTCTTTTCATATGCTAACTATTTGCTTTGAGTCTTTAACGTTGCAGATCAAAATCATGGAAATTTAAGTAAAAAAAAACACCACTTTTGATTCGTGGAGAGCTGCCAGCTGACCCGCTAATGTGCCGTTCATTTCGATTTACTCAGCGGTATTTACACGGCTGTACTCACTCATGTTTGTCACTTCCATTCACTACTAAGCATGTCAGTCGAATATTTGCGTATAAAACCATGGAACACGATAAGTAGAGAGTGAAAACTGAGGATAACTCATCGCCGATGCGGCTACGTGTCACTCACTTCGTCTTTTCCACGTCTCTCTCCACTTATTTCCGTCACTATTATATGTTTTCATACTCCTGCAACTACCGAGATTATCGCAATTGCATTGTCATGTTCAGGAACCGCCGATACAAGCAGTCACACGGGAAAATAAACCTGAGGCGGCAGAGCTATTTACTTACCACGCCTCCGGTAACTCAGTTACGGGTGCTCGGAGCCGTGGTAACTTTTGGCCTTACCAGAGGTGCGGTAAGTGGTTGATGAATACCGATTTACCGGGTGGGCGGAGATACCGCGAAACTTACCAAACAGAGGTCTGGTAAATGGTTTGATGAATCCGGTCCTGGCCCTCATGATGCTGTTCGCCAGGTACAATCACTGGATGGTGGGCGACAAGTTTGAGAGACTCGCCCCCTCACTGGTAATTGTGCCCCGTTGTTTCCTTCTCTCTGTTCACGTTGAGGACCTAGTGTTTTTTTATGCTTTTTTTGTTTTATTGCCCTTGAACTCTAAAAGATAAAACTACATGACCTCCCCTAACCTAACCTTACCTAACCTCCCTTAAAACCCAAATCCCCCCAAACCTAACCTTTCCTGACCTCCATTAACCTTTTATAACCTCCCTTAACCTCACCTAGCCTTACCTAACCTCTCCTAACAACCTATCCTCCCCTACCCTAGCCTACCTTAACCTAACCTCCCCTCCCCTCCCCCCCCCCCCCAGGTGTTCTTCATGCTAACCTGACGGCTCATCGCTGAGTACCAAATCCAGCGGAAGGAGAAGATGGACAAGGCGGCGGCAGCGGCCAAGAAGTCACCCGCCGCAGTCGCCGAAGGGAAGGACGGAGGAACAGCCGCCAACTCCATCGCTGGCGGCTCCACATCTACTCTCGTTTCCTCCTCCTCCTCCTCCTCGCCCTCCTCTTCCTCCTCCTCCTCGCCCTCCTCCTCCTTTTCTCAACATGGACGGTCGAAGGAGGATGTTTAGTGTGGAGGTGTTTGATTGGGGTTTGTGGTTCAGTGTTTTTATTTTCATTTGTGTGTGTGTGTGTGTGTGTGTGCTACCCTTCCCTCCCTCCCTCGCCCCAATGTTTGTCTCTAGGTGTTTGTAGGCGATAAGATGACCTTTCAACACACCTTCTCTCTTTCCTTTATTCTTTCCCTCTTTACGACGTTGTTGTAAGTATATGTAACCTTGAACTAACGAAATACAAGTTACGTGAACCCTACCCTCGAGATATGTTATTTTGATCTCTGTACGTATAGGCAAGATTACGTCTCTTAAACTAACGATATATAAGTTATGTCAACCTTAACCTGCGAGATGTTTGTCTAAGTAACTTCAATTCACACTTTGATCTCTGTACGTCGAGGCAAGGTTACGTCAGCCCAGCACTCACTGTTTGCTTATTTCTCGTCTTTACGTAGACGTAACATTACGATCCTTGTATTGTTGTAGGACTTGTGTTGTGGAGAGGAAGTATTGCTGTAGGACTTGTGTTATGGAGAGGAAGTATTGCTATAGGACTCGTGTTGTGGAAAGTATTGCTGTAGGACTTGTGTTGTGGAGAGGAAGTATTGCTGTAGGACTTGTGTTATGGAGAGGAAGTATTGCTATAGGACTCGTGTTGTGGAAAGTATTGCTGTAGGACTTGTGTTGTGGAGAGGAAGTATTGCTGTAGGACTTGTGTTGTGGAGAGGAAGTATTGCTATAGGACTTGTGTTGTGGAGAGGAAGTATTGCTGTAGGACTTGTGTTGTGGAGAGGAAGTATTGCTGTAGGACTTGTGTTGTGGAGAGGAAGTATTGCTGTAGGACTTGTGTTGTGGAGAGGAAGTATTGCTGTAGGACTTGTGTTGTGGAGAGGAAGTATTGCTGTAGGACTTGTGTTGTGGAGAGGAAGTATTGCTGTAGGACTTGTGTTGTGGAGAGGAAGTATTGCTGTAGGACTTGTGTTGTGGAGAGGAAGTATTGCTGTAGGACTTGTGTTGTGGAGAGGAAGTATTGCTGTAGGACTTGTGTTGTGGAGAGGAAGTATTGCTGTAGGACTTGTGTTGTGGAGAGGAAGTATTGCTGTAGGACTTGTGTTGTGGAGAGGAAGTATTGCTGTAGGACTTGTGTTGCTGAGAGGAAGTATTGCTGTAGGACTTGTGTTGTGGAGAGGAAGTATTGCTGTAGGACTTGTGTTATGAAAGAGAGAGTTCGTAATGACAATATATTTTAAGTTCTTCCGACTCGGAACGACAACACAGGCTCGGGATAAACGGTTACGTAGAGTCGGTTACGAGGAGGTTCTTTTCGGCTCCATATATTACTTGTCGTCTCAAGGAGGTACATACATATATCGTTTAGTCATGTACGCCGGGTTTTTCAAGCATGGTAGTAGTATCAAGCTCTGTGGCTGGTGTGACTTTGCTTCTAATTTTGAGATGGAGTTGTTAGCTAGAAGTCCTGGATTTTCAGAGTGAAGTCAACACATTAACAAACCAGCAAAGACAAGTCAGCCACAGTGTTCTTGACGAAGGCTAATACAGCGTTTGAACATTCAGGCGCTAATTTCTTTGTTCGCCCTAAAGATGAAACAATCCATTACTCTGTTGGCAGCCCAGAAGTCAAGTATTTGTTCATTATTAAGAGGAATAAAAACACTTTGAATTGTTTTCCTTTGTTTGTCTCCGCGAAGAATCAAAACTGTTCTCCACCAGACAAACAACATAATGTAATCTTATAAGGGAAGTAAGAGTGTTATAAAAATTGCAATAGTTTGTCAGAAAGGCCTATTTTTAACCCCTTGACTGTGGATTTCCTACAAGAAGACATCAAAAAGCTATGGGAGTGGAACAAAAAGTGGCTGCTACAATGCAATGATGAAAAATGTTAAGTCCTGCACCTTGGGAGGGGATATCCAGCACACCAATACCACATGGGAAACACTCCACTATCCACCACAGAGGCAGAGAAAGACCTGGGAGTGTATGTTACCAGGCTACCAGTGAAGGGATATCCAGCACACCAATACCACATGGGAAACACTCCACTATCCACCACAGAGGCAGAGAAAGACCTGGGAGTGTGTTACCAGGCTACCAGTGAAGGGATATCCAGCACACCAATACCACATGGGAAACACTCCACTATCCACCACAGAGGCAGAGAAAGACCTGGGAGTGTATGTTACCAGGCTACCAGTGAAGGGATATCTAGCACACCAATACCACATGGGAAACACTCCACTATCCACCACAGAGGCAGAGAAAGACCTGGGAGTGTATGTGACCAGGCTACCAGTGAAGGGATATCCAGCATACCAATACCACATGGGAAACACTCCACTATCCACCACAGAGACAGAGAAAGACCTGGGAGTGTATGTTACCAGGCTACCAGTGAAGGGATATCCAGCACACCAATACCACATGGGAAACACTCCACTATCCACCAGAGAGGCAGAGAAAGACCTGGGAGTGTATGTTACCAGGCTACCAGTGAAGGGATACCCAGCACACCAATACCACATGGGAAACACACCACTATCCACCACATTGGCAGAGAAAGGCTTGGGAGTGTATGTTACCAGGCTACCAGTGAAGGGATATCCAGCACACTGATACCACATGGGAAACACTCCACTATCCACCACAGAGGCAGAGAAAGACATGGGAGTGTATGTTACCAGGCTACCAGTGAAGGGATATCCAGCACACTGATACCACATGGGAAACACTCCACTATCCACCACAGAGGCAGAGAAAGACCTGGGAGTGTATGTTACCAGGCTACCAGTGAAGGGATATCCAGCACACCAATACCACATGGGAAACACTCCACTATCCACCACAGAGGCAGAGAAAGACCTGGCTAAGACCGCTAATGGGCTGGGGCCGTCCAAGAGGTCCTACTGGTGCTACAGGCAGACAGGGGATAGACAGGAAGCTGATGAGAAAATAGAATTCCCAAACCAATTCTGGTGTGTGTCTGTATGCATGTGTGTGTGTGTGTGTGTGTGTGTACTAGAACAAACAAACAAAAACATAGACCAATAGTTACATTAGGAAGACATACTCAAAAAGGAAAAAACTTATTCATGGAAACCAACAAGGAAAGGTTAGATACTGAGGAAGGGAGGAAGAACAAAGGGGTGGAATAAGATAACATGTGCTTGTGTGCTTAGAACTGAGTGTTGGAAGATCAAGACAGGAAGGAAGGGCATGATTGCAGGCTGCTGGAAAATACAATACAATACATTACGATAGATTACAGTATGGAAAGTATGTACCTGCCTCTAATAGTACATACTGAGGATGATATGTAGCTACTTCTTCCATCCTCACAATTAATACAGGAAGGAAGGGCATGATTGCAGGCTGCTGGAAAGTACAAAAAGATACATTGCAATAGATTACAATATGGGATAATAGTGTAGCTACTTCTAATAGTATATACAGAGGATGATATGTAGCTACTTCTTCCATCCTCACAATTAATACAGGAAGGAAAGGCATGATTGCAGGCTGCTGGAAAGTACAAAAAGATACATTGCAATAGATTACATCATGGAATAATAGTGTAGCTATACTAATACAGAGGATAATATGTAGCTACTTCTTCCATCCACACAACGAAGGCAGCATTTCCAGACAGTAAGTAACAGCATAATCGCAAACCTCTGGAAGATACAAAGTGACACAAAGTGAAAACATAATTGGAAGCTGCTGCTGGAAATTATGAAAAGGACATTACGAGATGAAACACAACAGACCAGCGTGCTTCCTCCTTCCTCTGAATTATGGCAAAATCTCTTGGACAGGAACAGAAAAGAAAATGACAAACTGCTGGAAAAATACAAAGAACTACTGGGAAAGAAATGGACGCAAGGTGATAGATTATGTTACGAAATGGGGAAATAATACGTGAACTAACTGTCCCTTCCCCTGAATAGACACACATAAGCCAATGCCAAGGAAATAAAGACACTAGACCAGTGGCTCCCAAACTTTTTACATGATGCCCCCTATTGATTTATAAGAAATCCTCACGCCCCACATCATTTGTTACTCCTTCATGTGTGTGTGTGTGTGTGTGTGTTTATTTCTTGCAAAACTGCAATTTTTGGCAGATGGAATCACGCCCTCTCTTTACCTAGCTCACGCCCCCCAAGGAGGCATGCCCCCCAGATTGGGAACCACTGCACCAGACGATAGATTGTCATGAAATAGGGCAATGATATGTGGGGTTGGCAGGGCAGGTATGGGACCATCAAGGATTATTGTCAGGACAGGTGTGGGGCTGTCATGGCAGGTGTGGGGCTCTCAGGGCAGGTGTGAGGATGTCAGGGCAGGTGTCAGGATGTCAGGGCAGGTGTGAGGATGTCAGGGCAGGTACGCTATTGTCATGGCGGGTGTGGGGCTCTCAGGGCAGGTGTGAGGATGTCAGGGCAGGTACGCTATTGTCATGGTGGTTGTGGGGCTCTCAGGGCAGGTGTGAGAATGTCAGGGCAGGTGTGAGGATGTCAGGGCAGGTGTCAGGATGTCAGGGCAGGTGTGAGGATGTCAGGGCAGGTGTCAGGATGTCAGGGCAGGTGTGAGGATGTCAGGGCAGGTGTGAGAATGTCAGGGCAGGTGTGAGGATGTCAGGGCAGGTGTGAGGATGTCAGGGCAGGTGTCAGGATGTCAGGGCAGGTGTCAGGATGTCAGGGCAGGTGTGAGGATGTCAGGGCAGGTGTGAGGATGTCAGGGCAGGTGTCAGGATGTCAGGGCAGGTGTGAGGATGTCAGGGCAGGTACGCTATTGTCATGGTGGGTGTGGGGCAATCATGGCAGGTGTGGGACTGTCAGAGCAGGTGTTTGGCCATCATGGCAGGTGTGGGACTGTCATGGCAGGTGTGGGGCCGTCATGGCAGGTGTGGGACTGTCACGGCAGGTGTTGGGCCATCATGGCAGGTGTGGGACTGTCATGGCAGGTGTGGGGCTGTCATAGCAGGTGTGGGACTGTCAAGACAGGTGCTGGGCCATCATGGCAGGTGTGGGACTCAGGGCAGGTGTGGGGCTGTCATGGCAGGTGTGGGACTGTCAAGGCAGGTGTTGGGCCATCATGGCAGGTGTGGGACTGTCATGGCAGATGTGGGGCCGTCATGGCAGGTGCGGGACTGTCAGGGCAGGTGTTGGGCTGTCACGGCAGGTGTGGGACTGTCAGGGCAGGTGTTGGGCCATCATGGCAGGTGTGGGACTGTCATGGAAGGTGTGGGGCCGTCATGGCAGGTGTGGGACTGTCAGGGCAGGTGTTGGGCCATCATGGCAGGTGTGGGAGTCAGGGCAGGTGTGGGGTTGTCATGGCAGGTGTGGGACTGTCAGGGCAGGTGTTGGGCCGTCATGGCAGGTGTGGGACTGTCATGGCAGGTGTGGGGCCGTCATATCAGGTGTTGGACTGTCAGGGCAGGTGTTGGGCCATCAGGGCAGGTGTGGGACTGTCAGGGCAGGTGTGGGGCTGTCATGGCAGGTGTGGGACTGTCAGGGTAGGTGTTGGGCTGTCACGGCAGGTGTGGGACTGTCAGGGCAGGTGTTGGGCCTTCAAGGCAGGTGTGGGACTGTCAGGGCAGGTGTTGGGCCGTCATGGCAGGTGTGGGACTGTCAGGGCAGGTGTTGGGCTGTCACGGCAGGTGTGGGACTGTCAGGGCAGGTGTTGGGCCATCATGGCAGGTGTGGGACAGTCAGGGCAGGTGTGGGGCTGTCATGGCAGGTGTGGGACGTACTGTCAGGGCAGGTGTTGGGCCGTCATGGCAGGTGTGGGACTGTCATGGCAGGTGTGGGGCCGTCATGGCAGGTGTTGGACTGTCACGGCAGGTGTTGGGCCATCATGGCAGGTGTGGGACTGTCAGGGCAGGTGTGGGGGTGTCATGGCAGGTGTGGGACTGTCAGGGCAGGTGTGGGACTGTCAGGGCAGGTGTTGGGCTGTCACGGCAGGTGTGGGACTGTCAGGGCAGGTGTTGGGCCGTCAAGGCAGGTGTGTGACTGTCAGGGCAGGTGTTGGGCCGTCACGGCAGGTGTGGGACTGTCAGGGCAGGTGTTGGGCCGTCACGGCAGGTGTGGGACTGTCAGGGCAGGTGTTGCCCGTAGGGCCGTCATGGCAGGTGTGGAACTGTCTGGGCAGGTGTTGAGCCGTCATGGCAGGTGTGGGACTGTCAGGGCAGGTGTTGAGCCGTCATGGCAGGTGTGGGACTGTCAGGGCAGGTGTTGAGCCGTCATGGCAGGTGTGGGACTGTCAGGGCAGGTGTTGAGCCGTCATGGTAGGTGTGGGACTGTCAGGGCAGGTGTTGAGCCGTCATGGCAGGTGTGGGACTGTCAGGGCAGGTGCTGGGCCGTCAGAGCAAGTGTGCGATCGTCAGGGCAGCTAGGTGTGGGGCCATCACGGCAGGTGTGCGATCGTCGGGGCAGGTGTGCGATCGTCAGGGCAGGTGTGGGGACGTCAGGGCAGGTATGGGGCCATCAGAGCAGGTGTGAGGCCATCAGGGCAGGTGTGGGGCCATCAGGGCAAATATACGATCGTCAGGGCAGGTGTGCAATCGTCAGGGCAGGTGTGCGATCGTCAGGGCAGGTGTCGGGCCGTTAGGGCAGGTGTGGGGCCATCAGGGCGTGTGGGGCCATCAGGGCAGGTGTGATCGTCAGGGCAGGTGTGGGGCATCAGAGCAAGTGTGTGATCGTCAGGGCAGGTGTGGGGCATCAGAGCAAGTGTGGGGCCATCAGGGCAGGTGTGATCGTCAGGGCAACAGGGCAAGTGTGGGGCCATCAGGGCAGGTGTGCGATCGTTAGGGCAGGTGTGCGATCGTTAGGGCAGGTGTGGGGCCATCAGGGCAGGTGTGGGGCCATCAGGGCAGGATTGGGGCAGTCAGGGCAGGTGTGGGGCTGCTAGGGCAGTCGTGTGCATGGGGCCGTCAGGGCAGGTGTGTTGCCGTCATGGGGGCCTTCCTGTGGTCAGGGGCCGTCTGTCTTGCCCATAATTCAACCCCAACCTTACCTATGACACACACCCGTGTAATGCATTGTGCTGCCAAAACAAGTGTGTGTATTGTACGTAGGAGATGACAACCCCCAACCTTACCCTTATACACTGCACTGCCAGATTCGTGTTGCCTTACCTACCTAGACATCTTACCTAGACGGGTTCCACGAGAAGGGAACCCCACAAGTGCCTACACGCCAGCAGAATACATATTTGTGTAATTACTCTTAACACTGAAACTATTGTTATGCCGGTGTCGTGCGAAATAACTTGACCGACAAATAATTAGTAACATCGGTATCTGCTCATGCGCGGCGAGAACTCGTGAGTATTTCGCACGTAGACGTGCGAAATACTTATCAACCTGCGAAATTATTATAAATAGCCCAGTTCGTACTCACACTGTTCTCTTTAGGTTTATAAAGCAACAATAAGTGTGTAGGGTAATAATAAAGTTTGTGAGATATAAATAAAAGCCTCCTCAAGCAAGATACATCATAATGAGCCTCTAAAGGTTTGGCTTGTTATCTACGTGTCATGAATCTACTTTGGTATGCGATCTACACTTTATATTGCGATCTACGTGTCATGAATCTACTTTGGTATGCCATCTAAAAGGTTGATGGATGGTCCAGATCAATGGTTCCCAGCCTGGGGCCATGGCCCCGGATACTTTCTTGGGGCCATGGAGTAATATGAAAATTATGGTTTTGATTCTTTTAAAGTCAATTTTCATGCAGTTTTTCTAATGCACTGCAGTACCTAAAGATAATTATCTCTTACATATCATTAAATTGGAATCTTTCCATATAGTGTTCTGGTCCTATAGCTATTGGCACCATTACACAATTCATAACTAGTAATAACTGAATCTGAAAAGATGACAGACACTGAATGGGGCCATGGAGATTATTATATATATTGGTCGGGGGCCACAGAATAGAAAAGGTTGGGAACCACTGGTCTAGATGGTCTTGATTGACTCTAGAGGGTAATAGAGATGGTAGAGAAGTAGTTGAGTCCCGGCTCAACAATGTACAAGAACGAGGAAAACACTTGTCGTGGTTTCGAGAGAATGTCTGGTTAAAGTGTCGAAGCTCCGGTCCCGAACAAGGAAAACACTTCAACCAATTATTCAGAGAAAAGTCGCTGAAGGCTCAACAATCCATTCCGACGACTGGCCAGCTTACTCTAATTTAAACCAAATCAATTTTCGTCATTTTTCCGTAAATCATCAGGACTATTACGTCGATCTTAAAACAGGATCACATACACAAGGAATTGAAATATCCTGGCTTGATGCTAAGATTCGTATATTGAAAAAAAATTAGAGGCTGCAGTCAAAGAATATTTTAATTGCACCTAGACAACTTATGTTGGCGGATGATGAGAAAAGAAGCTCCTGACTTATATTTAGCATTTTTAGCTGATGTATGTGCTGTTTATCGCTAGAATGTTATTAATAGAATTTTTAAAATTATTTTTAATTAAATTTTCTCTGTTATATATATATATATATATATATATATATATATATATATATATATATATATATATATATATATATATATATATATATATATATATATATATATATATATATATATATATATATATATATATATATATATATATATATATATATATATATATATATATATATATATATATATATATATATATATATATATATATATATATATATATATATATATATATATATATATATATATATATATATATATATATATGGTGTAGATATCATTTCCTTAAAATAAAATTTGTACGGTGTAGATACTTTTCCTTGTAGATAACAAGCCAAAGTACAGTGTAGATATTTTCTTTTCTTGTAGATAATGTCAAAGTACGGTGTAGATATTTTTTCCTTGTAGATAACAAGCCAAAGTACGGTGTAGATACTTTTCCTTGTAGATAACAAGCCAAAGTACGGTGTAGATATTTTTTCCTTGTAGATAACAAGCCAAAGTACGGTGTAGATATTTTTTCCTTGTAGATAACAAGCCAAAGTACGGTGTAGATACTTTTCCTTGTTGATAACAAGCCAAAGTACGGTGTAGTTACTTTTCCTTGTAGATAACAAGCCAAAGTACGGTGTAGATACTTTTCCTTGTAGATAACAAGCCAAAGTACGGTGTAGATATTTTTTCCTTGTAGATAACAAGCCAAAGTAGCACCGCCTCTAAATTATGATCGTCAATGCACTGATAGGTATTTTTTCTTATGTGGCTTCCTGACCTGCCATTGCAGGCCACACATTCATCACAAGATAGATTTAGGTAATCACGGAATCAAAGTTTGTTCATACAATCTTCAGTATTATAATAATTAATCAACTCGTGCGTATTTCGCACGTATAGGACCTGCGAAATTATTATTTAATGCCGAGATTTTCTATTCTCTTTTCTTTATTACTCTCTCGGTCCCACACGTCCTCTGCGTGTATCGAAACACACGAGAAATTAATCACAACAAGGAGAGGGTATTCCCCGGCTGCTTGGGATTGAACCCGCGACCAGCGTGACGGGAGAGCCACTCCTTACCGAGTCGGCCAAAGAGGTCTACCCCGCTGGCTACGTGGGTTATGGGAGGCTCGTTCATCAGGCCGTCGCCGCACTACATTTATACCTCAGCTCGTGCTCACAGTCATGCAGTGATAGATATCCTTCTTCTTGTGGCTTCCTGACCTGCCATTACAGGCCACATGCATCACAAGATAGCTGTGACCGTGGTACCTGAGTTTGTTCGTACAATCTTCAGTAATTTAATAAACTCGTGCATATGTCGCACATAATTTTATTATAGGACCTGCGAAATTATTATAGCTCAGCTCGTGCTCCCAGTCATGCACTGGAAGATATTCTTCTTCTTATGGCTTCGTGACCTGCCACTAAAGGCCACATGCATCACAAGATAGCTTTATGTGACCATGGAATCTGAGTTTGTTCAAACAATCTTCAGTAATGCAATTAATTGAGCATTTTCACACCATCCCTGGCATAGAAAACGAACTTGTGACCGAGCCTCTTCTTTATCTCTTTCTCTTAATGTCCAGCAGCATCAGAGTGCTCGCCTAACACATTAACAGTAACTTGAGATACTCTCTGTTGATATGAAAACCTACAGATGATAATATTCTAGCTAAAACTAAAGCTGTGAAACAAATTACTTACCATCTGGCTTCGACTTATTTCGCAGCTCTGTTGTTGTCAGGCCGCGCATGCGCAGATACCGATGTTACTAATTATTTGTCGGTCGACTTATTTCGCACAACATCGGACGTATTACTTGGGTTCCGTGTCGCCGTCACAAGACTCCGTGGGAGGGAGATATATAAACACTTTGCACAACTTCTGTAGTTTAATATTCTTCCTTAGTAGTTCACTTCACTCTTGACTCTTCACTGGGCACTAGCTTACTATGACTCGGACTGGGACTCTCTCGCCCTCTTCTCCTATATATATCCAGAACAGTACAGTCTAGAATGTTACAGTATATTTTAGATCATACAAGAACATGTAGCAAAAATATATGCGAGTTGGCAACACTTCCCGCCTGGCGTCTGGCCGCGCCCCGCGGGGCGCGGACGGCTCGCCTTGCTTCCCACCCCCCTGCTCGCTCCTCTCGGAGCCTTCTAGAGGCCCATGGACGCCGGGGGAAGCATTCAGCACAACAGTACGTAGGGGTTAAAATTCGTATAGCCTTTGACCAAGGTACTCTAGCTGCTAGTTTTCTCTTAAATACAGTTAAGGATGTTGACAGGATAACTGTGTCTGGCAGGCTATTCCACAAAGCAATCACTCGGACTAAGAAGTATCGCCTACGTATTTCTGTGTTGCTGTGGGGTAGAAATAATCTGTGTGAATTTCAACGGGTCCTAGATGATGTCTGGAGGGAAAATAACTCAGAGGATTGCACAGGAGAGAGGCCATTGAGAATCTTCCAGACCTTGACTATGTCAGCTCTAAGCATTCTGCCATGCACAGAGAAGAGACCCAAGGCATCCAGTCGGGAGGCATAGTCAAGATGCGAAAGTCCAACAATATCCTTGGTCCATCGTCGCAGGACCCTCTCAAGGATGTCAGTATCACCTACATACCCTATGTGCCATACAACTGAACAAAATTCCTGCACAGGACGGATCGATATGAGAGGTGAGAAGAGATTTCATAAACTTAGGCTCACGGTTAACTGTCCTCTTAAGTAAATTCGACGAAATTCCTGCAGCTTTATTTGCAAGAGAGCGTATATGGAGATGAAACTTCAATGAAGTATCAACTTGAACCCCTAAATCTGGTGCTGACTGCATAAACTGTAAAGGATTTCCTCTAATATAGTAGCCAGAGTACGGGCCAAGATTTGGAGCAGATCCTCGGCAGAACCTAAGAACACGGGTCTTGTCCGAGTTGAGCCTGAGCCCCCACGATTCCGCACGTGATACCAGTAGGTCTACATCTCTCTGCACAGAAGCAAGATCTAACAATGTAAGAGAAGGCGTAGTCTTATTTATCTTTTGGTATATTTTCAGATCATCAGCAAAAATTTTGTATTTACAGGTCAGACCGTGAGCCACAAAGTTAATATAAATGAGAAAAAGGGTTGGTCCAAGGACAGACCCTTGGGGAACTCCACATGCGTAGAATCACTCTCATAACCCCCAACCACAACCCTCAATACTCTACCGTTCAGAAATCCGTGTATCCAAGAGAGTAAGGGATCCCCGATACCGATGTGGGAGAGCTTACTGATCATAATGTTATGATTTACTAAAGTCAAATAGTATAAGGTCGACCAAATGCCCCTGATCAAGCCAGCAGGTGGCGTCATCATATGTTAGAAGGAGCTCAACTGAGTGAGCCTTACGTACGGAAGCCAAACTGATTAGAATCTAATAAGTTATTATTCACGAGAAAAGATGCCTTGGGTACCTGGCTATACAGTAACCAGCAGATAACATTATTTCGTCTGATGTGGAAATATATTTACAATTTGTATCGTTTGTGGTCCAATATAGCGTGTTTGAGGCTCGTGCGTGTAGCGGAAAGTTCCAGTTGGCAACACTGCCAGGTGACAACAACAGCACGCGCCGAGGCCCGAGCAGCATCCCTTCTGGCCCTGCCCAACCAGCCCCCTAAAACACCCCAGAAGGAGAAGACGACGAAGGCTCCACACCCACGGGCCAGCGCTGGGGACCTGCTGGCCAGCGACACCCTCAGCCCCAACACTGCCAGGACAACACCTCCACCACCGCCGCCGGGAAGTCTTAACCGTCTCATGCAGCAGAAGTAGGTAAGCTGTCCTGCACAAGACAGGCCGCCCTCCACTCATAAGAACATAAGAACATAGGGAAACTGCAAGAGGCCGGGTGGCCTACACAGGGCAGCTCCAGAATCCCCCCCACTCATAGCTGGGCGTTATCGCGATAAGTTATCGCGATACTTTATCGCTGATAACAAAATCGGATTATCGACCATCCGCTACTTATTTAAATATATATCGGTATCTTCGGTACTTTTGTAACCAAACCAGCGATAATCGCTACTTTTTTTCCACCTCTCAGAAAAAAACGTTGTCTCCTTATTGCGCATGCGTGGCCCGGTGTTGTATGAAAAAACTTCGGGGTATGAAATATCTTCGGTGATGAGATTTCATACTTAGATCATGAAAATTAAAACACTAGGTTATTTTTTTATGCTACTCAAAAATCAATATATCAAAGAGAAAAATCATTTAACTTTGCCCCAAAAATGATTATTCACTGCCTCAAATTTGACATTCCATATTCGTTTGTGACCATGCCATGATACTGAAGGCACCCGGTGTTGTGTTATTTGGTGTCCGTCAAAAGCTGGTGCTTTTGTTTATAAACACTGGTCTCTCGTGAACTGCGCATGCTCAGACCATTAATAGCATCTTCCATTTGACACAAAACCCGGAACCAGGTTCGGGGATAAACCCAGACCCATGTCCGGGTTTTGGCGCCGTAAATGGAACGCATTTAGGCGGATATGTAGATGTAGATGTAGATGTAGATGTGGAGCTATTGCCTTTGCAACGGCAGCTCCTAGTGTTCTCTCGGTCTTGATTTATTCTTCTGTCACTGCTGTTACTATCATTGTAGCTTGTTGTTCTTTTTGTTGTCTTCTCTTTTCCCGTAATAACCACATTCTGTGTATATTGTCCTTATTTTTCTCTGCGTCGGTAAAGAGGAGGCATCCAAGCGGCGCGATATGTTCTCCTGCAGCAGCTGGCAGCGGCAGCGGCGGCGCCTGCACTGCCCGGCGCACGCCCTGGTACCCCGGGCAATACAACAGGAAGTGCTGGAGGTTCTCCTCCTCCGCCCCGCACATGATGCATGTTGTGTCTTCATTGTAGAATCTTTTCCTATCATTGAGTGCTAGGTTATTTGTTCTGGCTCTATAGAGTGTAACTGATGATGGTGTATTGTCGTATATAAGTTCTTCACATTTTATTTCAGGCTTGTATATTTTATATAATTCAAGGCTTCTTTTACTTTGGACTTCTTGTTTCCATTCTTCTGTGTCCCAGCTCCTCAGCTTTTCCTTAATTTCTTCTTTCTTTAACTTTCCAATATCTCTCAGAGTTAGCTTGGAGCATTCTAAGTACTTATTGATGTTTTTTATCCAATTTTGCTGATTTCCTTTTGCCATTTTATATACTTCTTTTAACAAGTTGTTTCTGTTATCTTCCTCTCTTGTTAGATTTTCCTGTGTTGTTGTGGTGTATGCGTCTATGATAGATTTCAGATATAGTAATTTACCCTCCATTATTCTCTTCTTCATGCTTGAAGCTCCAACTTCACCTCGCAGCGTGCAGGTTTGGGCGAATCTTGGTGCTCCCAATATATGCCTGTACACACTGTTTTCAATGATCTGTAGTTGTTGGATATCTCTTTCAGTAAAATTTATAACATTTGCTCCATATAGAATTGAGGGTAGGCACACACTTTTCCAATAGGCTTTCCCTACGGTGATTTTATGACAGCTTTTCGCTATGATTATTTTTTATGTAGACAAACATTCTTCCTCTTCTTCTTTTGACCTGTCCTCCTCCTCTCGGGCGTCTCTCCTGTTTATTCACACTTTTCCTTTCAATTGTGCTGTGTAGCTTAATTTTTCTTCACTGCAATATAATATCACACTTTACTTTTCAGTTTGTTGCTGGAATAACTTACTGACATTGCTTATCCGTGCGCTTATTCAAGCATTTGTGCCCTTTTTTCCAGCACTGCATCTCCATCCAACACGTACCGTGCGATGGCCCCGTTGTCCTCCTCTAGCCTCTTAGCCCACTCCTCCCTGGTGCTACTAATAACTCCCCTCTCTGCCTCTCATGGTTGCTGCATTCTACTATTGGATGTTCCACTGATTCTTTCTCCCCTGTCCTACAGCATAGTAGACGAGGTTCTAAGGGAACACGTGGACCAAAATGTTCCTCTGACTTCACTTCCCGCTCCTATTAACTTGGCGCGTCAAGGAAACCGAAAACGCAGGGCAAACAGACCAGACGAGCCAGTTGACCTGAACTTTGATTTAAATGAGGATCACATACCATCAGAGTTTTTACAATATGATGTTCGTGTAGGTGAAAGGCGCCATTTGATTTTTGCTACTAATTATCAGCTGAAGTTACTTGCAAAGGCAAAACGATGGTATGCTGACGCTACTTTTAAAGTTGTGAGACAGCCCTTCACGCAGCTATTTAGTATTCATGCATTTGTGCAGCGTGATGGAAATTTTAAACAAGTTCCTCTTTTATTTGCTTTAATGTCTGGAAAACGGAGGAGAGACTATAAGAAAATTCTGGCTAAAACAAAGGAAATCCTCGGTGATAGTTTTAAATTAACGGAAATTTTAATTGATTTCGAGGCAAGCGTTTGGCGCGCAATTCCTGAAATCTTCCCAGAGGTTGAGATTCGTGGATGTGTATTTCATTGGGGCCAGGCCGTATGGAGGAAAATACAAGAACTTGGCCTTCAGAGTCCTTATACTAATGACGTAGATATGCACAAGTACTTAAGAAAGCTACTTTCTCTTCCATATGTGCCAGCAGAGAACATTGAAGAATTATCCGATTTTACAGGAAAGCCAACGGATCGCCACAGCTGCTACAACTTCTAGACTATGTCAAGACCACGTGGATTACCTCAAGTATATGGCCTCCGACTTCTTGGTGTGCATTTCAGCGAAGTATACGCACAAACAACGATGTTGAAGGTTGGCACTGCAGACTAAATTTGAAGGCGAGGAAAGGCCAACTAAACTTTTACCTGTTAGTAAAACTTCTACATGATGAAGCCAAGCTGGTCTCCATTCAAGTAAGGCTTTTGTCGGATGGAAAAGTTTTGAGGTACCAGAAACAGAAGTATCGGAAACAACATGGACAGCTTGTGAACCTCTGGGAAGAATTCAGTAATGGCCAGCGTTCTGCCAAGAACTTACTAAGGGCTGTCTCACATCATATTGCAGTTAATCCATAATTTTTAACTTTTGATTGCATGTATTTTAGAACTTTTTCTTTTTACTTAGTTTTACTTTTTAACTATTCATATTAGTTTTTTTTCTTTTTTATTTGACTGCTTTTATACCATCTTGTTGTTGTATTTTACGTTTTGCTTGTTTTTTACTTGTTTCATATTTACAAATATTAGTATCGCTGCTCATTCAGTTTCTGCCACGCTCTTATCATGGAAAAAAGCGATGATAGCAATTTCAACATGGGCCGAGATGGTATCTTATGGGCCGAGTTGGTATTCTAACGGGCCGAGTTGCCGATGGGCCGAGTTGCCGATGGGCCGAGATGCCGATGGGCCGAGTTTGCCTAGGAGCCTTCACAGGCACGTCAGCTGCCCCGTCTTCCTAAGGAAGGCGCAGGTGAGGCGGAGGACAGCTTCTTGTCATGAGGGGTGGACGCCTGCCGCCGCCAGCAGCGTGGGCAGGTCAAAGGTGGGCACGTCCAGGGCACGGAGTTGGTGCCGGAGAAGCACTCGCTGGGAGTGGTGGCGGGGGCAGTGCAGCAGCAGGTGCTCAATGGTGTCCTCAGCGGTCCTGCACCAGGGGCAGTGAGGGTCGGGGACGATGCCCAGGCGGTGGAGGTGAGCGCCGAGGCGTGTGTGGCCCAGGCGAAGGCGCGTCAAGGCAACGTCTAGGACGCGGGACGTTTTCCTCACCCACGGCTGTGGGGAGGAGTTGGTGCGGTATTGACCCATGGAGGTGATGCGGAGGGTGTTGGCGAGCGTTTCGTCCCAGGAGGCGCGGGAAATAAGGCGTTTGGCCGTGGAGAGTGGCAGGGGGAGCGGCGTGATGTTTACGTCCGCCAGGGCCATCTTGGCGGCGGCGTCTGCTATGTCGTTGCCCTTTATGCCTGAGTGTGAGGGCACCCACTGCAGGGTGACCTCCCACCCCTCAGATGTTAGGAGGAGAAGGGCTCGCTGGGTGGTGTGGGCCAGGGCCGTCGAGGATGTTGGGTGGCGGGAGAGGAGGAGGTGAAGTGACGAGAGGGAGTCTGTATAGATTTACATAGATTTAAATAGAAAATCAGACCACACAGACCCCATGGTCCAGACTAGGTGGTCTGTCCTTAAACCTAAGTGATTTTACATTAATCAGATGGCTCCAAAACGTTGCTTTTCTACTCTAGTTAATATTAAGTTCAAGGAAGTGACGGTCGAGCTTGTTTTTAAAGGAGTCAATCGTGTTACACGTACTGGACCACTGATGGTGGGAGCTTATTCCATTCTCGCACTACAACGTTGGTGAAGAAAAATTTGGTGCAGTCTGAATTTACTTGTCTACATTTGAGTTTTGTGCCATTGTTCCTCGTATAGAGGTTTTGCAGCTACGTCACGGAAGAGCGTCGTCTGCACCTTGTGCGTCGTCTGCAAACCCGCTGGTGGTCACCTCCCCAGCAGACGGACTATGTGTCTCCCATGCCCAAGTCACTACTCCCGGGAAAAAAATATATATATATATATATATATATATATATATATATATATATATATATATATATATATATATATATATATATATATATATATATATATATATAAATTTTTTTTCCTCTGCCTTTTGATTATCGCCATCGTCAAGTATTTTATCTTTTGAGGACTGAATTATTAATTATCTGAAGAGACGAATTAATTACAGAGTTCTTTACACACCTGCTGGACACATTATATATTGGAACAGACTAGGTAGGGCGCAGTCAGGTCAAAGCTAAGCCTAGGTGAGGGTGGGAGCGGCCGACACCTGCTTCTTGCTGCAAAACCTCTATACAGTAACCAGCAGATAACATTATTTCATCTGATGTGGAAATATATTTACAATTTGTATCGTTTGTGGTCCAATGTAGCGTGTTTGAGGCTCGTGCGTGTAGCGGAAAGTTCCAATTGGCAACACTGCCAGGTGACAACAACAGCACGCGCCGAGGCCCGAGCAGCATCCCTTCTGGCCCTGCCCAACCAGCCCCCTAAAACACCCCAGAAGAAGAAGACGACGAAGGCTCCACACCCACGGGCCAGCGCTGGGGACCTGCTGGCCAGCGACACCCTCAGCCCCAACACTGCCAGGACAACACCTCCACCACCGCCGCCGGGAAGTCTTAACCTTCTCATGCAGCAGAAGTAGGTAAGCTGTCCTGCACAAGACAGGCCGCCCTCCACTCATAAGAACATAAGAACATAGGGAAACTGCAAGAGGCCGGGTGGCCTACACAGGGCAGCTCCAGAATCCCCCCCACTACTCACGATGGGTGAGGTGTAGTTACAGGGGTTACAGGTAGAGGCTTGATCCTCGTTATACCGGCGGTACTAGGCACGCATCCAGTACCCCGTCACCCTGCTGCACCCACACCTCACTGCCACCTGTCGTCCTCGTCCATGTAGCTATCCAGTCTACTCTTAAAACAAGCTATCGTCCCTGCACTAACTACGTGATTGCGGAGTCTATTCCATTCCCCCACCACCCTATTACTAAACCAATGCTTGCCTATATCTCCTAAATCTATACTTTTCTAATTTAAATCCATTACTGCGAGTTCTATCCTGCTGGCTAATTCTCAATACTTTACTTATATCGCCTTTGTTGTAACCCTAGACCCATTTGAATACTTTTCTCAGATCTCCCCGCACTCTTCGGCTCTCTAGTGAATGTAAGTTTAGATGTTTCAGCCTATTTTGATATGGGAGGTTCCTCAGCCCCTGAATCATCTTGGTCATCCTCCTCTGAACTGATTCTAGAAAGATGATGTCCATTCTGTAGAGGCAGCTCCTTTGACCCTAAGCTCCTGTGTATCTAACCCCACCTAATATCGCTGTCCATGAATTTATCTAGTCTATTTTTGAATGTGACAATTGTATTGGCACTCACCACATGACTGCTAAGCCTATTCCACTCATCCAGCACCCTGTTTGTAAACCAATTTTCGCCTGTGTCCCTGTTGAATCTGAATTTATCCAGTTTAAACCCATTACTTCGCATCCTACCCGATTCTCTTACCAACAAAACCTTATGAATGTCTCCCTTATTAAAGCCCTTCATCCATTTATAAACCTCGATCATGTCTCCATGCACCCTTCGCCTTTCTAGAGAATGCAAGTTTAACTGTTTGAGTCTTTCCTCGTATGGCAAATTTCTCAACCCCTGAATCATCTTAGTCATCCTCCTCTGCACCAATTCTAACATTTTGATATCCATTCTATAGTAAGGTGATCAGAACTGAACTGCATAGTCAAGATGAGGTTTAACTAATGCTAAATACAGTTTGAGGAAGACTTCGGGGCTTCTGTTGCTTACGCTCCTTGAAAAAAATCCCAGTACCCTATTTGCTCGATTTCTAGCTTGAATGCATTGTGCCCTTGGACGGAGATTAGAGCTCACTAAGACCCCTAAATCCCTCTCGCACCCAGACCTACTTATGAGAGTGGCATTTAAGCAATAGTTATGTGAGGGGTTGTTCCTACCTACACTCAGAATACTGCACTTCCCTACATTGAACTCCATCTGCCATTTATCCACCCAGTCATACAATCTGTTGAGTTTACCCTGGAGAATACTAGCGTCCTGATCCGACTCAGTTACTCTACCGATCTTGGTATCATCTGCAAATTTACTAACATCACTACCAATTCCTGTATCTAAGTCATTGATATAAATAATAAACAAAAGTGGACCTAATACCGAACCTTGTGGGACTCCACTCGTAACACATCCCCAGTCAGATCTTTTACCATTGATTTGCACTCTTTGCTTCCTATTGCTAAGCCACGCCTTGACCCAGTTCAAAACTTTACCCTCTACTACGTGAGCCTGTAATTTAAGCAACAGTCGTTGGTGAGGAACTTTGTCAAACACTTTACTAAAATCAAGATAGATTACATCATAATTTTCATCTCTGTCAACTGCCTCAAATACTTTATTGTAGAAGGACAAGAGATTGGTGAGGCATGACCTACCTTTTGTGAACCTATGCTGCGAGTCGTGAATTAAGCTACGTTTCTCTAAATGCTCCCGAATGTTCCTGGCTATTATGGACTCCAGCATCTTGCCTATAACCGATGTTAAGCTAATTGGGCAATAGTTTGAAGCAACTGACCTGTCCCCCTTTTAGAAAATCGCCGTCACATTAGCTACTTTCCATAGGCTCGGCACATAGCCAGTATTTACCGACATCTCAAAGATATGACATCTTAAAGATGTCGGTTAGTGGGTCACTGAGTACATCACCTAATTCCTTTAATACCCTCGGAAATATTCCGTTAGGACCTGGCGACTTGTTCTTCTTAAGCTTATCTATCTCATCCTGAACTACTTGCCTGGTAATGATTATATCCCTCAACTTATCGCCATCCCCGCCCTTGTACACCTGAACCCTTTCCTGTATAGTCGTTCGATCCTCCTGTGTGAATACTGAAAGGAAGTAGTCGTTCAACAATGTGCTCATATTTTCTTAATTTTCTACTAGCTCCCCTGTGTTTGTTTTCAGCGGTCCAATTTTCTCCCATGTTTTTGTTCTATTCATCTGAAAGAAGCCCTTAGGATTACTTTTCGCCTCATTTGCTACTTTGATGTCATAGTTTCTTTTTGCTATCCTGGTGTTTTTCTTAACTAATCTAGATAGTTCGACGTACCGGCCCGTGAGATGTGTTTCACCATTCTTTATTTTCTGATAAATTCCCTTCTTTAACCCAATCTCGTGTTTTAGTCCACGAGTCATCCACTTAGGATCATTGTTTTCTTTTCTAAGTGTTCGCTGTGGTATATGCTGTCCTTGCCCCTCTACTATTACTCTAACTAAATTATTGTAAGACATTTCTGCCTGGTTCTCCTGGCTCTCCAATCTGCAGTTCTGGCCCTCATGAATCCCTAAATTATCGCAGTTTACCCCTTCAAGATGTCTTCAAAGCCCCTCATAATTTGCTCTTCTGAAATCTGGCACTAACACTGGGTTTGGTTCGCCGGTTACCACCCAGTCTAAGCTAAAACGAATCTTTCTGTGGTCACTATTTCCTAACTCTCCACCCAACTCCAACTCACGTAGCAAGTTCCCATTATTGGTTAGGACTAAGTCTAATATGTTATCTCCTCTTGTAGGCTCAGTAACTACCTGCTTAAGGAAATTATCTTGTATAACTTCAAGTAAGTCCTCGGCTTCCTGGTCACCCACTAGATCTTCCCAGTCTATATTCCTATAATTAAAGTCCCCCATTACACAGACATTTCTACTCCTACTCGCCCTGCCAATCTCCTGTAGTAATATACTCGTGTCCTGCCTGTTAAGGCTGGGTGGCCTGTACATAACTCCTAGAGTTAGTTTTTCTTTCCCTTTGTAAACGTCCACCCAAACTGATTCTGAATCCATGTTAGTTTTGACTGAATTGTCAACTAAACATTTAAGTGAGTCTTTAACATATAGCGCAACTCCGCCTCCCTTTCTGCCCCTTCTGTCTTTGTGAAGCATCTGATAACCCGTTATTTCAAATTCTGATCTAAAATTTCTATTGGCAGTGTCTATCCATGTCTCAGTGATTGCTATTATGTCAAAATTTTCTGAACAAGCTTCAGCCCTTAGTAAGTCTATCTTGTTTCTGAGGCTCCTGCTGTTAGCATAGAAGATTCTTAGCCCGCCCTCTGTTACTCCCCTATAATTACTTCTAAGCTGCCTGGTTATATTATGAGCTAGATGTCCTCTTCCATTACTCCTCCCATTGCTCCCATTACTCCTCCCCCCCTTGCCTATACTAAAAAATCCCTCAGGGTACCAAGTGCTCGCTCAAGGGAGTCTGAGAGAGCCTCAACACCCTTGAACGTCAAGTGTATCCCGTCACGGGCGTAGAGGGCGTCGTTGCCAAAGAAGAGGTCCCAATTGTCGACGAACAGCCACCCATTACGCTCGCAGTGCTCAGCAAGTCTGCTGTTCACTGCTATCACCCTGGACAGCCATCCATCGCCAACGCCCCTCCTTGGCAGGATGCCACACACTACTGGCTACCCACCAGCGTCACGTATCCTGCCTAACAATTCTATAAAACGCCTGAGAAGGTCCTCGCTTGGCACACGAGAAACCGTTTCTGCCACAGCTGGGAAAGACAATGGGGTTCGATCCCTCGCTTGCCATACACGCCTCAATCCTGTCTGATATATGGCCCACCCCTGCCCCTGGGAAACACACCCTCGTCCTGTTCTTATCCTTGGAGCAAAAATACCTGTCAACATAACGAACCTGACTATCACCAACAACAAGAACCCGACGGTCACAGAAACTCACAGAAAAATTCCGGAAGAGGCTAACAAAGCCTGTGTCTCCGGTCTCTGTGTCTCCGTTCGGGTGGTCTCCGTGGTCGAGTTGTCTGGACCCGTGCCCAATATCAATGGCTACCATGTGCTCAAGTTTTTGTCTCTGTGATCTCCATGCCTTATTCAACCTATTTTCAAAGGTTTTAACTGATGGTGCACTCACTACTGCTTCAGGGAGGCCGTTCCAGATATCCACCACTCTATTACAGAATGAATATTTTCTTATATCTAACCTGGCACGTTGTTTATATATCTTCTTACTATGTCCCCGTGTAGCTTGATAATTTTGATCCATGAAGAGGCCGCTGCATATGTCACTGTCGTACACTCCATTCATGATCTTGAACAATTCTATCATATCACCTCTTGATCATCTGTATGACAGGGTTGGGAGGCCTAATTTCTGGAGTGGTTCTGGATATGACAAGTTCTTCAAGGTTGGTACCAATTTGGTGGCTCTTCTTTGAACTGCCTCCACTGCCTCAATGTCCATCTTCTTGCTCAGGGACCAGGCTTGGTTTGCATACTCTAGGTGTGGTCGAACTAAGGCAATAAACAATAACTTGAGTTCTGACTCATCCAGTGTCACAAATGTACGTTGGATCAGTCCGACCAATCCGTTAGCCTTATTGATTTTCCTTGCACGGTGTTCTTTAAACTTCAGCTCGCAATCAGTCCAAACTCCCAGGTCCTTTTCCACTGTGATGTCCCTTAGCTCCTCCCTCATGTTGCATGTGACCTTTTCTTCGTTTGATGTTCCTAGCCTCATAGCACTGCACTTTTCAGGGTGGAACTCCAACAACCACTTCCCTGCCCAATGTTGCATCCTGTAAAGATCTTCCTGCAGTCTAACAAAGTCCTCTCTCTTACCAGTTTGTCTGAAGACCTTTGTATCGTCAGCGTACAAAAATAATTCGCTGTTGAGTACTACATCTGGTAGATCATTTATGTACATAATGAACAACAGTGGTCCAAGCACTGAGCCTTGGGGCACTCCACTAGTAACCATTTGCCAGTCTGATTCTTCTCCATTTACTATAACACTGTGTTTTCTCTCTGTCAAGAATGCTGCTATCCAGTTTAAAATGTTGCCCCTGATGTTATAACTTTTTATTTTCTCAATTAATCTCCAATGTGGAACTTTATGAAATGCTTTAGCAAAATCACAATATGCAACATCCACAGCGCTACCTTCATCCAGATACTGCGTCCATTTGTCTAGCACGGTAATAAGCTGCAGCACCGTTGATCTGCCCGTCATGAATCCGTATTGTTTTCTGCTGAGTAGTTGATAATTCTTCAAACGCTAAATTTTTTTTCTCTTACTATGGTTTCCATTATTTTTCATATGACACAGGTCAAACTCACAGGTCTGTAATTACCTGGTTCATTTCTGTCGCCCTTCTTATAGATCGGTGTGATGTTCGCGATTTTCCAGTCTTCAGGTAACTCATTGCTCTGCAGCGACAACATGAATATCTTCCTGAGTGGCGGGGAAATTATTCCCTTCACCTCTTTTATCACCCGTGGGTGCAACCTCTCTGGGCCTGGAGACTTATGACGTTGCATTTTATCGATCACTCTTTCTATAGCATCACATGTAAATTCTATGACTGGTAAGGGAGGAACATTCTTAATATCAACGTTGGGTGTCATCCCATCAGGTTCCTCGGTAAAAACAGCACTATAGAAGTTCGCCAGCACCCTCACTTTTTTGTTCGTCGCTTTGTGTTTTGGCTGTTTTTTCAGTATTCGTATAAAGGTCACATTCGCCCACTGATGACTTAGTCTTTGACTGTACGTACTTCCAGAATATCTTAGGGTTTGTTTGGACATTCTGAGCAATGGTCTTCTCGGTGTCCTTAATAGCATTTATAGTCTCCTTTGTAACTTGATTACTTAATCTCCGGTAATCCTCTTGCATTTGTATATATTCACTTGACCCATGTATGCCACCATCCTGCATTCTTCTCAATCTATTCCAATATCGTTTTTTCTTCTTGATCTTTGGCCACAGTCTTCTGAATATTTCCAAGCCTTTATTTGTCCTCTTCCTGAGTGTATCTTTACCTCTGAATTCCCTTTGAGGAATACACACTTTGACAGCCTCTAGTAACTTCGGCTTAAATCTCCTCCACATTTCATGTATGTCGTGAGTATCAAGGTATACGTCCCAATCAATTGATAACAGTACTTTTAATTGATCAAAATCCACTTTTTCATAAAGATAAATTTTACTTTTGCACTTCCTGTCCTGTGATTCTATATCACATTTACAACTAACACATCCGTGGTCACTCTTCCCAAGTGGGCATGTTATCCCTCAACGTTGTGTCATCATCAGTGAATACCAGAGCTAATATGTTCCCAGCACAGGTCCCTCTGAATCTGGTGATCTCCTGTATGTGCTGAGTGTAAAAACAATCCCGGACCTTTTCTAGGAGACTCAGGCTAAGGCTGTCCTCCCCAGATTTGCATGTTAAGTGTCCCCATTCTGTATTAGGCAAGTTGAAATCTCCAACAATAATTTTGTGCCTTGCACTGTATTCGCTGGTTTCTTGTAGTAACTTCAGTATTTTCTCGTTATTTTCATTATCACTGCTTGGGCTCCTATAAATAGACGTGAACAATAGTTCCTCATTTTTACATTTGATCTTAACTGCTATATACTTGCAAGCTTCCTCTTTCATCTGGATAATGTCATAGGCTATATCCTTATTTATATATACTAACAGTCCTCTTCCCTTATCCTCAAGTGCTAGATTTTTTCCAATGCTCTCATACCCTTCAAAGTTATTATACTCCGCAATGTCTCTATCAAAACGATGATTTTTTGGTTTGACTTCCTGTAACGCTATCACATGAGGGGGTGTCCGTAACTCTTCAACTTTTGCTCCCAGCTCCACTATCTTATCATTAGTTAATACATCGACATTACAAAGTAACACATGAAAGTCTTTTTTACTTGACCCAGATGTACATATTTTATTTTGGATTATGCTTGTGGTTCCTCTATCTCCTTCCTCCACCTTTTTACCTTCAGTATATGCCGGTTCCAGGGACTTCCTCTTACTACATAGTAGTTTCCCGAATCTTTCTCCTCGGCGTTTTTCTTTCCGGCATTTGCTCTGAGTGCCGTCTCTATTTTCCTTTACTCAATGGTCATATCATGAGACACACCAACCTTCCTTAATATTTCACCTTTGGCATCTCATAATCCTTTCTTTCAAGGATCCTCAGAGTCAGAGTCCACTATGAGCCTTGGTAGGCTACTCTGTTCTGTTTCTCCCTTGTATCTTCCAATTCGTCTTATCTCCTCAATATCACTGTCCAAACATGTCAAGCCCATCTCACTGCATAATTCTATGAAAATTAGCTTGTCATGCTCAATTTTTTCAGACCTAATTGCCAAGTTCATGCCCTCTTTCACCTTCTCTGGGATACCATACAAGACAATGTTGTTTTTCCTGTCTAATCTATTTTGTACTTGATTGGTAGTTTTATCCAACAGTTCTTTACCATTATGAGCATTGAGGAGCCCAAAAGCAGTAGCTCCTTCAGTACTAGACCCACTGCAAACCTTTGATGCCTCTGTCTTCAAGACATCCCTGTAGGATTTTGCCAAATCTTCCTTCACCTCTGCACTCACTTTGTTCCAGGGGTGGATGCAGGGGGGGGGCAAAAAATCTTTGCCGCCTCCCCCCCCACACACACACACACAGAAAATCTCGAGTGTATGTGGACAGTCGGTACATAACTGACTCGCTTATAATGTGCTGCAACTATAATACGGAATGTGTCGTCGGCTGTAGGCATATGCAGGCGCGGATATGGGGGTGTGGAGCTAGATGGCCCGGGTCCCCCCCAAAAAAATATTAGGATAACTAAAATATTTGAAATACCCATGAATTGAGAAAACATAAATTATATTTAAGATACCCCTAAAAAGCTAGAGAGCTGGGGAGCGAAGCCGGCCGCCGCTAGATAGCTCTGGACGCTGTCCTCCAAACTTTAAAAAATTCCTCCTCTATGGTTCCTTGGGCTTTACTATGCGGAGGTGGACGGGATGCTCAGAAAATATTTAAATTTTTTCAGTGTCTGATGTAATTTTTCACTCTGCTGCAGGGCCTGGGCACAACGGGCATGTGCCCAGGGCCCCGCGCTCTTATGGCCCCGCACTCATCTAACAATCTACATACTCGTACAGGGCCGTAGTACGCTGTTCCTAGGGGGGGGGGAGGGGCTGGGGGTGTCTGACGAACCCCCCCCCGTCTGCTAAAATGTCAACTTTCTGAGAGAGTCAAAACGAACACTGGTACCTTTCTGTTGCATTTCTGGAGAACTCAGGATTTTCTTTATTTATTTTCAGTATTTAAGTTCCGGAATCATATATTGAATATTATAGAGTAAGATTTAAAGGCCTAGGAAAAAATCTTTGTGACCTCATTCCTCACATGCAAGCAGAAAGTGAATTTTAGTGCAGGCCACTATCATCATTCAGCACTTGGAAGAGGAAATAAGGGAAGACTTCCTTGCCTTTGTGCGTGCTCATGACCTCACCGGTAAAGGTTTAGCCTGGCTCCTTTTGCGCACCGTTGAAGACCTCGGATTGAACATGGCCAAGTGCAGGGGACTTGGTTTCGATGGAGCAAGTGCCATGGTGGGAACATTCAAAGGGTGTGCCGCAGTACTCATGAAGAAGTACACCCTGGCCAAGCCAATCCACTGCTTTAGCCACCGGCAGAATCTTGTACTGACGAAGGCGTGTGACGTCAAGGAAGTGAAGATCGCTCTTCAAACACAGACCGAGGTGTACAACCTGACCCAGGTGTACAACACTGACCCAGGTGTACAATTTCGTTCATTCTTTGAATGTGCGCTCTCTCCGCTTCACAGAGGTTGTCAAGCGTACCTCGGCCAAGCGCGAAACGCTTGTTCCCCTGTGCCCCACCAGGTGGATTTAGAGGCATGAGAGAATGATGGTTTTCGTTGAATTTCTGCCTGTCATCGCTGTTTTTCTCGAGGAGGAACTTGACGCCACCGCTGGGCTCCTTCTCATCGCCATACGTGTTTCCTGCTTTCTTGTTGGACTGGTTGTAGTGGAGTGTATATTGGCACATACTCTCGAGCCGAGCCAAACTTCAGAGGAAAGATGGCGACCTGGTGTCAGCCGATGCTGTGGCATCGAGACCATTTTTGCCAAGTTCAGAGCAGATGCAGAGCTCATTTTCACGACGTGTTCATGAAAGCGGAAGAGCTTTTGGTCGAGGTGGGGTCATCGCATGACACCATCCCTGTGCCACGACTCTGTGGACGACAGACCCAGCGATCAAATGTTCCGTGCGAGAATGCTGAGGAGTACTACCGCCGGGCGGTGTACATTCCGTTCGTGTTACCTCAATCCCATGTAAAAGAAGCCCTATAAGAATTCCTTTTTATCTTCAGCTGCGTCTAATTTCACATATTAGCTCTTTTTTGTAAAGGTAAGGTTTGTAATTTATATATGACCTGTATTATGATCACCCTTGCTGCTTACATAGCGAAATAAACATTTAGTTTTCTTCGAGTGATCGTATGGTGATGATTTCTACCTGTTCAGATCTGCCTTTTTACGGGTCGGATGTGCAATTTGAATTGTTTCTTGTTATTGCTTGCCAGCTTAATATTGATTGCACTTCATATATAGATACAAGAGAAATTCATTTGTCACATATACGTTGATTGCTCGGGAGCTGTGGATTTTAAGCAAAGAACCGCCATCACTATCCATTGGTCTTCACTGTTTGAGGCTGTCGCTAACTTATGAAATTTTACCAGCGGGCTCCCCAAAATTGATTTTCTGGATCCGCCTTGCTTTGTTCCTCGTGTCGACTGTTATATCAACTGTTTTGCTTTCCACTGCTTCATTAATCACACTCTTGACTTCCTCCCCAACTTTCTGCTTGACTTCATCAATCCTAGATTTGAACTCACTGTTCACTTGAGACCTGATATCATCTCTAATTTCCTCCTTCAGATTCTTGACATCACTCTTGATCTCCTCTAAGGCCTCAGTGGTTTTAGTTTCCAGGGCATCCATACGTCTTTCTACTTTATCCTGTCTCTTGGATGTGTTGGTTACTTGTTTGAACAATTTCCCGCAACAATATCGCATTTGGTACAATACCAGTGAATCTTACTTACTTGATTGCTGCTCAGGAAATTATACACTGCCTCAGTGACCTCCTCACACTTTATGTGGTGCCACATTTCACATAGTTCACAGCCTAGAGCCTTGTCTTCCTCACCAACCTTAACCTTACAGACTGGGCATGTGTCTGTTTGTTTATCTGCGTCGCTATCGTCTGCCCCTGTCAGCTGATCATCCCCGCCCCCAGCCGCAAGGCTTGTTTTGCCAGATCCAACAGTATCCTTGGTTTTTGTGGCCGCCTGCTTACTAGACGGATTATTCTTCGAACGATTCATTCTTCTGGCAATATTACTATTGGAGAATTCCTTCACTTTTACAGAGCTCTCACGGGCACGTCCACCCTCGACCACGACCACGGACCCTAGGCCGCCGGTGTGTGGAGGAAAAGAGAACAAGGAAAGAACGAGGACAACAACAACACACTCAGCTTCCGCAAAGGTTGGGGCCGCCTCACCTGCAGGGCTGGACAGCAGCATGAGTGGCCAGGACAAGCAGGAGCAGACTGCTGCAGGGGGCAGGAGGGTCAGTGGTCACCAGATGAAGCAACTGGCTGCTGGCAACTCCAGCAACAAAGGAGAGAGGAAGTTTGTGTGTCTGGAGTGTGGAAAAGAATTCACCACAAGGGGAGGCCTCAGATATCACACCCTTACACACACTGGTGTGAAGAACTATGAATGTAAGGAATGTGGGAAACAATTCATCCAGAAGAGTCACCTTGATAGACACACCCTTACACACACTGGTGTGAAGAACTATGAATGTAAGGAATGTGGGAAAAAATTCATCCGGAAGAGTCACCTTGATGCACACACCCTTACACACACTGGTGTAAAAAGTCATGAGTGTGAAGAGTGCGGGAAGAGGTTCAGTGTGAAGCAGGCACTCAATCGACATGTCTTCAGGCACTATGGCCTTAGAGAGTTCAAGTGTGATGTTTGTGGAAAGCTCTTTAAGACAAGGGATGACATTGCCAGGCACATGAAGATCCACTTCTGAAGTGTGTCTGCCTACAGTAGTTATAGTGACCAAGGTAGGGAAGGGGATGGGAGGGAGGAAGGGAGGAAGAGGAAGGAAGGCTGCAGTAGGGAAGGGAAGGGCAGGGAAGGCAGAGCAAGGGAAGGAAATCCCAAGGAAGGAAAAGGGAGAGTAATGTGGTGTGGCTGGGTGTGGTGTGGTGTGGCTGGGTATGGTGTATGGTGTGGCTGGGTATGGTGTGTGGTGTGACTGGGTGTGGTGTGTGGTGCGGCTGGGTATGGTGTGGTGTGTGGTGGGGCTGGGTGTGGTATGGTGTGGTGTGGTGTGTGGTGAGGCTGGGTGTGGTGTGTGGTGCGGCTGGGTGTGGTGTGGTGTGGTGGGGCTGGGTATGGTGTGGTGTGGTGTGGTGTGTGGTGCGGCTGGGTTTGGTGTGGTGTGGTGTGGCTGGGTATGGTGTGGTGTGTGGTGCGGCTGGGTATGGTGTGGTGTGGTGTGTGGTGCGGCTGGGTGTGGTGTGTGGTGCAGCTGGGTGTGGTGTGGTGTGGTGGGGCTGGGTATGGTGTGGTGTGGTGTGGTGTGTGGTGCGGCTGGGTTTGGTGTGGTGTGGTGTGTGGTGCGGCTGGGTTTGGTGTGGTGTGGTGTGTGGTGCGGCTGGGTATGATGTGGTGTGGTGTGTGGTGCGGCTGGGTATGGTGTGGTGTGGTGTGTCGTGCGGCTGGGTGTGGTGTGTGGTGCAGCTGGGTTTGGTGTGATGTGTGGTGTGGCTGGGTATGGTGTGGTGTGGTGTGTGGTGCGGCTGGGTATGGTGTGGTGTGGCTGGGTATGGTGTGGTGTGGTGTGTGGTGCGGCTGTGTGTGGTGTGGCTGGGTATGGTGGTGTGTGGTGTGGTTGGGTATGGCTGGGTATGGTGTGGTGTGGTGTGGCAGGATTTGACTCGGCGACTGGGTCTGGATGTGGTGTGTGGTGGGGCTGGGTGTGGTGTTTTGTGGTGGGGCTGGGTATGGTGTGGTGTGGTGTGGTGTGTGGTGCGGCTGGGTTTGGTGTGGTGTGGTGTTTGCAGAAGGACAAGCAGGACCCGGACGGTGACATCATTATGAGGCTTGAGTACGGTCTCCTGAACTCCTCGTCCCTGGAGCTGATTGGTGAGTTGGCGACCCATTTTTCTTTGTTCGCATGTCTCTCTGTCTCTATCTCTGGTTGTGGGTTTTAATTGATGGGTCTGTCTATGTCTGTCTCTCATTTTCTCTCTCTGTCTCTCTGGTTGTTTTATTTGCTTCTCATTTTCTCTCTGTCTGTCTGTCTGGGTCTCTCTATGTCTTTGTCTGTCTCTGTTTTCTCTCATGTTTTATTTGCTTCTCATTTTCTCTCTGTATGTCTGTCTGGGTCTCTCTCTGTTTTTCTCTGTCTCTCTGGATTTCTGTAGCTTATTGTAATGTTTTTTTTCTGCTTCTCTTATTTTCTGTGTCTGTCTGTGTCTCTGTGTCTGTCTCTTTGGTAGTATTGCTTTCCTTCTCTTTCTCTACTTATCCCTGTTTCATTTTCCTCCGTTCTCATTTTTTGTTCTCTTTCTGTTCTTATGTCTTATTTTTTCACCGTTTTCCTTTCATTCTTTTCCTTTTTCATTTATCTCTTCCTCTCCTTGTCTTAGTTTTCCCTTTTCATTTCTTCTTCTTCCTTTTGCTGTCTCATTTTCTCTGTGTCTGGCTCTCTGGATTTCTGTAGCTTTTATTTATTTATTTATTTTTACAACAAAGGAGACGGCTCAAGGGCAACAAAAAGTGCATAGAAAAAAAAGGCCCGCTACTCACCGCTGCCATAATAGACGAAAGTAAAGAGTGGCCAAGAGAGAGGTCAATTTGTGGTGGAGAGGTGTCTTGATAATGGCTGTTTTATGTCTACTTCTCATTTGGTCTCTGTCTGTCTCTGTCTCTGGGTTTCTGTAGCTTGTAGTGATAGTTCTCTCTCTCTCTCTCTCTCTCTCTCTCTCTCTCTCTCTCTCTCTCTCTCTCTCTCTCTCTCTCTCTCTCTCTCTCTCTCAACCCGTACGCTCTCAACAGCGCGGAGATGGTGGTGAGCATAGCCAAGGGGTGCGAGGAGGAGGTGTGCAAAGTGGACATGCAGACCGAGGTGGCGTTCCTGGATGGGTGAGTCCGAGGGGGATGGGAGGAGAATGTGTGTTAAGATGCGATTGGTTCAGCTGTGTCAAAGTTCTCAAGCTCTGTTCAAGTCTTCCATCCTCAAACTTCACTTGTAATCTTGTCTTAACCTCACTTTCCAGCAATAACAGTTCGCTCTGAGGGGGATGGAATGCTAATGTGTGATCAGTTAAGCTGCGTCAAAGTTCTCAAGTTCTTTTCAAGTCCTCAAACTTCACTTGTAATCTTATCATAACCTCACTTTCCAACAATAACAGTTCGGTCATCATAGGCAAGATCAACCGGCTTGAGGTGACAGCAAGCAACAAGGGGGAACACGTGTACCTCACCAGCCTAATGGTGAGCCCCTCGTGGTCTCCCAGCCTCCTCACCAGTGCATCTTCCACTCCTCCGAGCTTGTGTATAACTTGACCAACCCTCTGAAGAGCAGTGCTGAGGTGAGTGAGGGAAGGGAAGGGAACACAAAGGAAGAACAAACAACAGCAGACCTGCTGGTCCTTACGAGATTGTTTGTGACAAGCTACACTAACTATCTAATCAAAGGTGGAAGATGAAGGACAGCAAAGGCAAAGGCTCCTCCCCACCCCCCCATCCCTCCAGCCAAAGCTGGGAGGAAAGGAAAAAGAACCACGCAGCATGGAAAAACTGCATGGAATTTATGTAGGAAAGAGGAAAGAACTACCATTACTGCTACCACTAACCAGGTGATAAAAGCGGACAAGGACACCAGTATTCGAAAGAACTTAACGTTATTACGACAATGAGTAATATCTTAGTTGCTGGTTGGATTCAAAACACTTGTCTAATCTATTCTTGAAGGCCGTAACTGTTTTACTATCAACGACATCACAAGGTAGAGAGTTCCAAACATTAACATGAGAGGAAAGGAAGGGAAGGCTGAGAAAGGGAGGGGAAGAGAAGGGAAGGGAAGGGAAGGTCAAGGAAGGGAAGGGAAGGAAAGGTCAAGGAAGGGAAGGGAAGAGAGAGGAAAGGAAAGGGAAGGAAAGGGATCGGAAGGGATGGATAGGGAAAGGATAGGGAAGGGAAGGGAGAGAAATCAGAATCAGAAACTTTATTTCCATTTTATACAATGGTTATTCTTTACAGGCTTAAAACTATCGATCATAGTATATAGAGTGGTCCCCCCGCCCAGGCGGGGACTCCGAGGCAGGGTGAAGGTGCGCCATTTTGAATTTTGGGAAAAGATGTCTACATAGTTTGTCTATTTTTGATCTGTTGTCTGTCTGGAAAGATGGATTTTCTTATAGCCTTCTCAAACTAATGCTTCCTCTACATAGTTTGTCTATTTTTGATCTGTTGTCTGTCTGGAAAGCTGGATTTTCTTATAGCCTTCTCAAACTAATGCTTCCTCTACATAGTTTGTCTATTTTCAATCTGTTGCTCTGTCTGGAAAGCTGGATTATCTCACGTCATTAGAATGCAATTGATACCTTTTCTTGGCCTTTGGAAAGAGTTGATGTGAGGGGAAGTGTTGAGGATGCCCACCTACAGTCCTTGCTGAGCAGTTTCTGTGTCTTTCAGAGCGTGTGAAGCAGTTTGCCAACCTGGTCCTGGCCCTCATGATGCTGTTCGCCAGGTACAATCACTGGATGGTGGCCGACAAGTTTGAGAGACTCGCCCCCTCACTGGTAATTATGCCCCGTTGTCATTTTTCCTTCTCTCTGTTCAGGGGCAGGACCTAGTGTTTTTTATGCCTTTTTTGTTTTATTGCCCTTGAACCCTAAAAGATAAAACTACATGACCTCCCCTAACTTAACCTTACCTAGCCTTACCTAACATCTCCTAACTTAACCTATCCTCCCTTACCCTAGCCAAGAAGTCACCCGCCGCAGCCACCGAAGGGAAGGACGGAGGAACAGCCGCCAACTCCATCGCTGGCGGCTCCACATCTATTCTCGTATCCTCCTCCTCCTCCTCCTCCTCTCTCAACATGGACGGTTGAAAAAGGATGTTTAGTGTGGAGGAGTTTGATTAGGGTATGTGGGTTGGTGTTTATAATTTCATTTGTGTGTGTGTGTGTGTGTGTGTGTGTGTGTGTGTGTGTGTGTGTGTGTGTGTGTGTGTGTGTGTGTGCTACCCTTCCCTCCCTCCCTCGCCCCAATGTTTGTCTCTAGGTGTTTGTAGGCGATAAGATGACCTTTCAACACACCTTCTTTCTTTCCTTTATTCTTTCCCTCTTTACGACATTATTGTAAGTATATGTAATCTTAAACTACTGTACATTTCAGCGGCGGACAAACGCTGTTTTTCGCAAATATCTCCTAAACGAATCGTTGGATCAGTATGATATTTCAGCACACTACAATTATCGTCCGGACCTAATTTATGGCTAACATACCACATTACTATATGTGTTATGGGAGGAGTTTACTCGTGAAAAATAACACAAACCCGACGAGTCATGTTGACGCATTCGAAGGAAAGTGTGCCCCCCGAACACCCTCCCAAACTATTCCTGACCACAACTACTTCTCCCCTTCTTGCTCTCATTACCCCTCCTCTTCTCCTTCTAGCTCCTCCCCTCCCTCATCACTCTTGTGTCCCTCCCTGTTTCCCCCATCACTGTATTATATATTAGAATGTTATGTAGGTGTATATGTATATATATGATTATTAACTAAGAGCATAGTACAATTCCATGGAGGCAAGACGTATTTCACATTGATAATTACTGTACAACACCTGGGTGCACTTCGGCAGTCAATGAGTTATACCCTGCCTCCGCAAGTCATAGCCTCGGGCTGGGGAAGGGGGATGGTGTGAGTAGGGGGGTGAAGAGGGAAACGAGGAGGGGGATACTGCAATATTGGGGTAGGGAAGGAGTGGTCTGAGATTATGTGGAGGTGTTAGACGAGTACCCCACACTCGTCCGATTCTGTATAACACCTTAGATATGATGACTGGATTAGGCTTAATATCAGTCAGTAAACTCCTAACATAACACATATTGCAATATGGTATGTCAGCCACAAATTAGGTCCGGGTGTTAAAGGTAGTGTGCTGAAATATCATACTGATCCAACGATTCGTTTAGGAGATATTTGCGAAAAACAGCGTTTGTCCGCCGCTGAAATGTTTAGTAGTGAAATACAAGTTACATGAATCCTACCCTCGAGATATGTTATTTTGATCTCTGTACGTATAGGCAAGATTACGTCTCTTAAACTAACGATATATAAGTTATGTCAACCTTAACCTGCGAGGTGTATGTATAAGTAACCTCAATTCACTGGTATGTTTGTATAAGTAACCTCAATTCACTGGTATGTTTGTATAACTAACCTCAATTCATTTCATATGTCGTATGTTACTGTGATCTCTATGTATAGTGAAGATTACATCCTTTAAACTAGCAAAATATAAGGTACACCAACCTTACCTTTGAGATGTTTGTATGAGTAACCTCAATTAACTCGTATGTCATATGTTACTTTGACCTGTACGTATACAGAAGATTATGTCATTTAAACTACCAAAATATAAGTTACGCCAACCTTACCTAAGAGATGTTTGTATAAGTAACCTCATTTCATTTCATATGTTGCCTTGATCTGTATGTATAGGGAAGATTATGTCATTTAAACTGATGGAATATAATTTGTCAACCTTGCTTACGAGATGTTTGTATACTTCAATTCACACTTTGATCTCTGTACGTTGAGGCAAGGTTATGTCAGCCCAGCACTCACTGTTTGCTTATTTCTCGTCTTTACGTAGACGTAACATTACGATCCTTATATTGTTGTAGGACTTGTGTTGTGGAGAGGAAGTATTGCTGTAGCCTGTAGGACTTGTGTTGTGGAGAGGAAGTATTGCTATAGGACTTGTGTTGTGGAGAGGAAGTATTGCTGTAGGACTTGTGTTGTGGAGAGGAAGTATTGCTATAGGACTTGTGTTGTGGAGAGGAAGTATTGCTGTAGGACTTGTGTTGTGGAGAGGAAGTATTGCTATAGGACTTGTGTTGTGGAGAGGAAGTATTGCTGTAGGACTTGTGTTGTGAAGAGGAAGTATTGCTGTAGGACTTGTGTTGTGGAGAGGAAGTATTGCTGTAGGACTTGTGTTGTGGAAGTATTGCTGTAGGACTTGTGTTGTGGAGAGGAAGTATTGCTGTAGGACTTGTGTTGTGGAGAGGAAGTATTGCTGTAGGACTTGTGTTGTGGAGAGGAAGTATTGCTGTAGGACTTGTGTTGTGGAGAGGAAGTATTGCTGTAGGACTTGTGTTGTGGAGAGGAAGTATTGCTATAGGACTTGTGTTGTGGAGAGGAAGTATTGCTGTAGGACTTGTGTTGTGGAGAGGAAGTATTGCTGTAGGACTTGTGTTGTGGAGAGGAAGTATTGCTGTAGGACTTGTGTTGTGGAGGTTAAGTAATGCTGAAGGACTTGTGTTGTGGACAGACAAACAAAGTAATATAATCTTATAAAGGAAGTAAGAGTGTTATAAAATTGCAACAGTTTGTCAGAAAGGCCTATTTTTAACCCCTTGACTGTGGATTTCCTACAAGAAGACATCACCAAGCTGTAGGAGTGGAATAAATAGTGGCTGCTACAATGCAATGATGAAAAATGTAAAGTCCTGCACCTTGGGAGGGGATATCCAGCACACCAATACCACATGGGAAACACTCCACTATCCACCACAGAGGCAGAGAAAGACCTGGGAGTGTATGTTACCAGGCTACCAGTGAAGGGATATCCAGCACACCAATACCACATGGGAAACACTCGACTATCCACCACAGAGGCAGAGAAAGACCTGGGAGTGTATGTTACCAGGCAATCAGTGAAGGGATATCCAGCACACCAATACCACATGTGAAACACTCCACTATCCACCTCAGTGGCAGAGAAAGACCTTGTAGTTTATTTTACCAGGCTACCAGTGACGGGATATCCAGCACACCAATACCACATGGGAAACACTCCACTATCCACCACAGAGGCAGAGAAAGACCTGGGAGTGTATGTTACCAGGCTACCAGTGAAGGGATATCCAGCACACCAATACCACATGGGAAACACTACACTATCCACCACTGAGGCAGAGAAAGACCTGGGAGTGTATGTTACCAGGCTACCACTGAAGGGATATCCAGCACACCAATGCCACATGGGAAACACTTCACTATCCACCACAGAGGCAGAGAAAGACCTGGAGTGTATGTTACCAGACTACCACTGAAGGGATATCCAGCACACCAATACCACATGGGAAACACGTCAATATCCACCACAGAGGCAGAGAAAGACCTAGGAGTGTATGTTACCAGGCTACCAGTGAAGGGATATCCAGCACACCAATACCACATGGGAAACACTCCACTATCCACCACAGAGGCAGAGAAAGACCTGGGAGTGTATGTTACCAGGCTACCAGTGAAGGGATATCCAGCATACCAATACCACATGGGAAACACTCCACTATCCACCACAGAGGCAGAGAAAGACCTGGGAGTATATGTTACCAGGCTACCAGTGAAGGGATATCCAGCACACCAATACCACATGGGAAACACGCCAATATCCACCACAGAGGCAGAGAAAGACCTGGAAGTGTATTTTACCAGGCTACTAGTGAAGGGATATCCAGCACACCGATACCACATGAGAAACACTTCACTATCCACCACAGAGGCAGAGAAAGACCTTGGAGTGTATGTTACCAGGCTACCACTGAAGGGATATCCAGCACACCAATACCACATGGGAAACACTCCACTATCCACCACAGAGGCAGAGAAAGACCTGGGAGTATAATTATGTTACCAGGCTACCATTGAAGGGATATCCAGCACACTGATACCACATGGGAAACACTTCACTATCCACCACAGAGGCAAAGAAAGACCTTGGAGTGTATACCAGGCTACCAGTGAAGGATATCCAGCACACTAATACCACATGGAAACATGCCAATATCCACCACAGAGGCAGAGAAAGACCTGGGAGTGTATGTTACCAGGCTACCAGTGAAGGGATATCCAGCACACTAATACCACATGAAACACTCCACTATCCACCACAGAGGCAGAGAAAGACCTGGGAGTGTATGTTACAACAGGCTACCAGTAAGGGATATCCAACATACCAATACCACAGGAAACACTCCACTATCCACCACAGAGGCAGAGAAAGACCTGGGATTATATGTTACCAGGCTACCAGTGAAGGGATATCCAGCACACCAATACCACATGCGAAACACGCCAATATCTACCACAGAAGTAGAGAAAGACCTGGGAGTGTATTTACCAGGTTTTCAGTGAAGGGATATCCAGCACACTGATACCACATGGGACACACACACTTCACTATCCACCACAGAGGCAGAGAAAGACCTAGAGTGTATGTTACCAGGCTACCAGTGAAGGGACATCCAGCACACCAATACTACATGGGAAACACTCCACCATCCACCACAGAGGCAGAGAAAGACCTGGGAGTGTATGTTACTGCTACCACTGAAGGAATATCCAGCACACCAATACAACATGGGAAACACGCCAATATCCACCACAGAGGCAGAGAAAGACCTGGGAGGTATGTTACTAGGCTACCAGTGAATGGATATCCAGCACACCAATACCACATGGGTAACACTCACTATCCACCACAGAGGCAGAGAAAGACCTGGGAGTGTATGTTACCAGGCTACCAGTGAAGGGATATCCAGCACACCATACTCACATGGGAAACACGCCAATATCTACCACAGAGGCAGATAAAGACCTGGGAGTGTATGTTACCAGGCTACCAGTGAAAGGATATCCAGCACACCAATGGTTCAATACATAGGAAACACTCCACTATCCACCACAGAGGCAGAGAAAGACCTTGGAGTGTATTTTACCAGGCTAACAGTGAAGGGATATCCAGCACACCAATACCACATGGTAACACTGACTATCCACCACAGAGGCAGAAAAAGACCTGGGAGTGTATGTTACCAGGCTACCAGTGAATGGATATCCAACATACCAATACCACATGGGAAACACTCCACTATCCACCACAGAGGCAGAAAAAGACCTGGGATTATATATCACCAGGCTACCAGTGAAGGGATATCCAGCACACCAATACCACATGGGTAACACTCCACCATCCACCACAGAGGCAGAGAAAGGCCTGGGAGTATAATTATGATACCAGGCTACCAGTGAAGGGATATCCAGCACACTAGTACCACATGGGAAACACTCCACTTTCCACCACAGAGGCAGAGAAAGACCTGGGAGTGTATGTCACCAGGCTACCGGTGAAGGGATATCCAGCACACCAATACCACATGGGAAACACTCCATCCACCATAGAGGCAGAGAAAGGCCTAGAGTGTATGTTACCAGGCTACCAGTGAAGGGATATCCAGCACCAATACCACATGGGAAACACACTATCCACCACAGAGGCAGAGAAAAGACCTGGGATTATAGGTTACCAGGCTACCAGTGAAGGGATATCCATAATAATCAATACCACATGGGAAACACCTTGGGTCCAATATCCACCACAGAAGTAGAGAAAGACCTGGGAGTGTATGTTACCAGGTTACCAGTGAAGGGATATCCAGCACACTGATACCACATGGGACACAGTTCACTATCCACCACAGAGGCAGAGAAAGACCTTGGAGGGTATGTTACCAGGCTACCAGTGAAGGGATATCCAGCACACCAATACCACAAGGGAAAAACTCCACTATCCACCATAGAGGCAGAAAGGCCTAGGAGTGTATGTTACCAGGCTACCAGTGAAGGGATATCCAGCACACCAATGCTCACATGGGAAACACTCCACTATCCACCACAGAGGCAGAGAAAGACCTGAGATTATATGTTACCAGGCTACCAGTGAAGGGATATCCAGCACACCAATACCACATGGGAAACACTCCAATATCCACCACAGAAGTAGAGAAAGACCTGGGAGTGTATGTTACCAGGCTACCAGTGAAGGGATATCCAGCACACTGATACCACATGGGACACAGTTCACTATCCACCACAGAGGCAGAGAAAGGCCTGGGAGTATAATTATGTTACCAGGCTACCAGTGAAGGGATATCCAGCACACCGATACCACATGGGAAACACTTCACTATCCACCACAGAGGCAAAGAAAGACCTTGGAGTGTATGTTACCAGGCTACCAGTGAAGGGATATCCAGCACACCAATACCACATGGGAAACACGCTAATATCCACCATAGAGGCAGAGAAAGGCCTAGGAGTGTATGTTACCAGGCTACCAGTGAAGGGATATCCAGCACACCAATACCACATGGGAAACACTCCACTATCCACAACAGAGGCAGAGAAAGACCTGGGATTATATGTTACCAGGCTACCAGTGAAGGGATATCCAGCACACCAATACCACATGGGAAACACTCCAATATCCACCACAGAAGTAGAGAAAGACCTGGGAGTGTATGTTACCAGGCTACCAGTGAAGGGATATCCAGCACACTGATACCACATGGGACACAGTTCACTATCCACCACAGAGGAAGAGAAAGACCTTGGATTTTATGTTACCAGGCTACCAGTGAAGGGATATCCAGCACACCTATACCACATGTGAAACACTCCAATAGCCACCACAGAGGCAGAGAAAGACCTGGGAGTGTATGTTACCAAACCACCACTGAAGGAATAGCCAGCACACCAATACCACATGGGAAACACACCAATATCCACCACAGAGGCAGAGAATGACCTGGGAGTATACAGTTACCAGGTTACCAGTGAATGGATATCCAGCACACCAATACTCACATGGGTAACACCTAATTCCACCATCCACCACAGAGGCAGAGAAAGACCTGGAGTGGTGTTACCAGGCTACCAGTGAAGGGATATCCAGCACACCAATACCACATGGGAAACACGCCAATATCCACCACAGATGCAGATAAAGACCTGGGAGTGTATGTTACCAGGCTACCAGTGAAGGGATATCCAGCACACCAATACCACATAGGAAACACTCCACTATCCACCACAGGAGGCAGAGAGACCTGGGAGTGTATACCAGGCTACCAGTGAATGGATATCCAGCACACCAATACCACATGGGAAACACTCCACTATCCACCATAGAGGCAGAGAAAGCCTTAGGAGTGTATGTTACTAGGCTACCAGTGAAGGGATATCCAGCACACCAATACCACATGAGAAACACTCCACTATCCACCACAGAGGCAGAGAAAGACCTGGGAGTGTATGTTACCAGGCTACCAGTCAATGGATATCCAGCAAACCAATACCACATGGGAAACACTCACTATCCACCACAGAGGCAGAGAAAGACCTGGGATTATATGTTACCAGGCTACCAGTGAAGGGATATCCAGCACACCAATACCACATGGGAAACACTCCACTATCCACCACAGAGGCAGAGAAAGGCCTTGGAGTATAATTATGTTATCAGCCATTGCTACCAGTGCACCAAAGGCAAAATATGGGATGCAGTTAAGAGCGGACGGCTTAAGAACATATATACATACAACATTTTAAAGTTCAAAGCAATTGCAGTGGACGGCAGAAATATACATACAACATTTTTTTACATGGGCCACAGCGCCGCCATAGGCTAATCCATATGAGCCTGATGGTCGGCCCAGCCCGTCATGGCGCAGGAATTGTTTATAGTGGTGCCATTATTATTTTACGTCAGCAAATCACTTTTCTGCTAGAGGGCGCTTCCCATGAGATACGCTTGGTGCCTCACACCACCAGTTGCTGAGTTGTTTTCACGCTGACCAGACGTGCTGCTCCCGCTGTTCATCTACCCCGAGACAAGAGTTGGCGGCCTTCATCCCATGGAGATGTACAACTACATGATGAAATCGAATCAACAGGTAACCTGGTACTGTATTAATTGTAAAAGAGGTGGGGCCAAACTCACAAAGCTCTTAAAGAGTTAAGTAAAGAAACAAGGAGGTGATTGATCGGCAGACTGTGCTTGAAAGTAAGTTTGGAGACGTAGATTATGTTAATGAGCAACGGAATACACTGAAAACTATGGAGACCAGACTGGGTACTGTAGAGGCTCAAGCACTAACTTTGGTAGAGAAAGTGGAAATAAACACTAAGGACTGTGGTAACCTGGAGGGTAGGCTAGGCAACTGAGACTAAGGTGGTAATAGTGGAAGACAACTAAACAAGTGTCTTGACAAAAACTAGGGACAACGAATCTGGGACAAATGAACAAGGACCATCACTTCGGGATATAATGAATGAAGAAATGCAACAGTTTCAGAAAAAATGGAGGAAAAGGAGAAAGTTGAGGAAGAGGTTAAAGCAACCAAGATAAAAAAATCAGAGAACTTAAGGATGAGGAAGCCAGGAGGAACAACATTGTAATATATGGTGCCTGGAGAGTAAGGAGAAGGAAGGATCAAAAGATGGGATGATGACCATCGATTCATAGTGACGTTGTTCCAGGACACAATGGAATTAGATATGAGAAGCATTGGTCCAAAGAGAATGTTTAGGATGGGCAAATTAGATGAAAATGCTGAGACCTAGACCTCTTCTGGTGGAGTGTGATACCTTGGTAGCCAAAAATGAAGTGTTCCAGAATACAAGAAAGCTTTCAGCTAAGGATGAGTACAAGGGCATATACCTGAAACACGATCTTACATGGACCCAGAGGAATAGATTCAAAGAGCTCGTGGATGAAGCTAAGAAAATGGAATCAGAAGATGAGTCAGGATATTTTATATTCAGAGTGAGAGGTCCACCAGAGAAAATGGTAGTGAAAAAATAAGGAAATTAAGGATTGTCAGAGCTAAAGGTAATAGAAACTTAAAGGAAAATAGGGGTATACTGAAGTTAAATAGGGGAAAACAATTCTCATGTTGGTACACTAATGCGGATATATTGACAAATAAAATGGAAGAACTACGGGTGAGGGTTGGACAAGAAGTGCATACACCAGATTTTATAATGATTAATGAAGTAAAGCCTAAGAACTTTAGATATATTGTAACAGAGGCAGAACTTAAAATAAGAGGGTACAATATATTCACTAACTTATCTTGCAATGATGGAAGAGGGATTATAATTTATATTAAAACGGGTATGACAGCAAGAGAAGTGATATTTCGGACAAACTTTCGGGAGTCACTATGGGTTGAGTTACAGCTTGAAAAAGAAGATGTGCTTCTCATAGGATGTGTCTACAGAAGTCCTATTAGTGACCAATTAAACAACGGTAATTTAAACGAACTTTTAAGAAATGTCTGAGTATAGGCAACTCATACTCTTATTACAGGATTTAACTATCCTAAAATAAATTGGGACAACTGGACAACAACTGGTGAGGAACATAGTGAGAATTCAGATTCGTGGAAACCCTCAGAGACACATATTTGTTCCAACATGTTACAGGACCTACAAGAGCGAGAGGGAGTGATTGGTCCAAAACTATTGATCTTGTCCTTTCCAATGAGGAAGGAATGGTAGAAGACATGAAGGTATCTTCCCCGCTAGGAAAAAGTGACCATAGCATCCTAGAATTTCAGTACAATGCCTACACAACTAATAGCACCACACTCCGAAAAATCTTCTTATATGACAAGGGTGATTACAATGGTATGAAAGAGGAAATAACTCAAGACTGAAGAACTCAATTCTATCTTTGAGAGGAACTGAAGAGAAATGGTGCTTATTCAGAGACAAGCTTAAAATCTGGAAAGTAAGTTTGTACCAGTGAAAATGTTTAAAGAGGACAATGACAGAAAGGAAAGACATACCCTCTAGACCGTGAAACTCAAGAAGCTATAAGGAAAAAACAGATGTTGGCAAAGATATTTGGAGACACGGAAACGGATAAATACCAAATTTTTGCTCGCCAAAGGAATAAAGTAAAGAAACTAGTTAAAAGATCACAGAGGATCAAGGAGCAAAGAATCACCAGGGAAGTAAAATCAAATCCTAAGAAATTTTGGAGATATGTCAAAGATAAATAAAAAACGAAGACGGGAATAGGAGAATTGAGGGAAGAGGTAAGGGGAAACACAGTATGCCAGATCAGATATTGACAAGGCACGAGTGCTCTCCGAATTCTTTGATAAAGTTTATACTGTGGAGCCTGACATAGGAGACAATCTGGACCTACAGCTTATGGACACAACAATGATCATACAAATACCTGACAGCACAATTCACATAGATGAGGTGAGAAACAACTACAGAAACTCAAAACTGACAAGTCCCTCGGGTCCTGATTGTATCCACTCAAGAATCCTGACCGAGTTGAAAGATGAGCTGAAGATGTAATATTGGATATTTTAACTCGTCACTGCATGAAAGTAAATTACCAAGTGACTGGAAGACTGCCAATGTTAGCGCAATATTTAAGAAAGGTGACAAGACTGGAGCCAAGTAACTATCGACCAGTAAGCCTGACTTGTGTGGTGTGTAAGATTATGGAGGCAACTGTGAGAAAGTAATGAAACATTTGATGGAGCAAAAGTTACTATCATACAAACAGTTTGGTTTTTTATCCCAGGACGATCCATGGTTCTACAAATGCTTCATGTGATGGATGAGTGGACAAAATTTTAGATGAAGGAGGTGAGGTGGACGCAATTTATATGGACTTCCAGAAGGCCTTTGATAAGTGCCTCATCAACGTCTCTGAAGAAGTTAGCAAACTATGGGATAACAGGCAGCATATACCAATGGATATCAGGTTTTCTAAAGAGAGAAAGCAGAGAGTTCACTAAAGGGAGTATATTCTAAATGAGTAAAGTAGTAAGTGGAGTTCCACACATGTGTGCTGGGGACCAGTCCTTTTGCCCTATATATTAATGACTCACAACGACCGTTAAATCAAGTCTTTATCTATTTGCGGATGACACAAAGTGTACAGGAGGATCGCATCACTACAGGACCAGTGCTTACTGCAGGAAGACCCAGAACACCTCATGAAGTGGTCGGAAGATAATCTGCTGCCTTTTCATCCGGAGAAGTATACACCTCAAAATACACAGCAGGCATCGAGCTACAAGGGACACATCATACTATCTCGGAGGGGAAGGGCCAGATAGACAAGAGGTTAAGAAGGTTGCGAGAGAGAAAGACCTGGGAATTACTACTGACGAACTTTTGTCATTTGAAGGTCACATGTCCGAAAAAGTCAACAGAGCCAATCAGGTAATGGGGCTAATACGACGTACATTTGCTACTCTGGATGTTACTACTTTTAGATGTCTCTTCAAGTCCATGGTAAGACCTCATCTGGAATATGCACAACCTGTTTGGCCTCCCTACAAGAAGGACATCTGTACAGTTGAAAATGTTTTGAGGAGAGCTCTAAGTTGGTACCAGGATGAAAAATCTTTCATATGCAGATCGTCTGAAACAGCTAGATATACCAACAATGGCATACAGACGAGCAGGGGGGATATGATTGAGGTATATAAAATCCTCAATGGAAAATATGATGAGGAGGTAACCATACATTTGGAGAGTGCACACAGACCAACACGAGGAAACAACTTGAAACTTAGTAAGACTAGATCTAGGACTCAGAAGAGGCAAATGTTTTTCAGCTCCAGAGTTGTGGACGCCTGAATAGTCTTCCTAATGATGTCATAGAGGCAGTGAGCATAGCATCCTTTGAAAAGCGATTGGACAAGTTTTGGGCGGATCAACCAATCAAGTACAATTGGGAGGAGAAATTAATAACCACCAGTGCCCACCACCGTAGTATAAGTTTAAACAGTGACGACACAGAGGATCTGGATATAGAGGCCTAGTAGGCCTGCGTCCAGTATTTCCGTAAGGTTCCGTAAGGTAAGGTTATCCTTTTTGGAGCGGCAAGGCTTCGCCACAGCCTGTTATCCATTTAGGAGCTGGCTGCAACACCACCCGTTACCCGTGTAGGGGCGGGTGAGTGCCCATCCTGGTGCACACGTGGAGTTTACGACTCCCTGCCTGCTGGTGAGCTGCCTCGAGGACTGGTGAGTGCCCATCCGGGTGCACACGTGGAGTTTACGACTCCCTGTCTGCTGGTGAGCTGCCGCGAGGACTGGTGAGTGCCCATCCGGGTGCACACGTGGAGTTTACGACTCCTGTCTGCTGGTGAGCCGCCTCGAGGACTGGTGAGTGCCCATCCGGGTGCACACGTGAGTTTACGACTCCCTGCCTGCTGGTGAGCTGCCGCGAGGACTGGTGAGTGCCCATCCTGGTGCACATGTGGAGTTTACGACTCCCTGCCTGCTGGTGAGCTGCCTCGAGGACTCCCACCACGCCGCCATGTCTGATGTCCCGAGCGGTGCCCACGGTACTGGCTGTCGGGCACGGAGGTAACCCCTGGCCGTAGCAAGGATGTGAGGAAAGAATCCTCGCATATGGGAGGTTCATCTGCGTCCAGGAGCGGCTCTTCCCACCGGGATTGTTCTCGAAAGAGCCGACAGCATGCCCGGGATCACGTGACTGGCAGTGGAGGCGAATCTGCCCCTCCACCTAACCTCTCTCTCTGCCTTCCACCTCACGGGAGGAAGCTAATGCCCGATTGGAAGCTGCTGATGGACACTTTGCTTGCCTTTGCGAGGCGATGTGGAGAAGTTGAAGGAGAGCAGGGGCTACTGGCGGGGGCGCTGATGTCGCCGCCACCCTTGACAGTGTAAACACGCCCGTGGAGGTGCCTTGTTCTGGTTCGGCCGCGGGGTTTTCTGGGTTTAAGTCGCCTGACCATCGTGTGTCTAGTGATGACGATGACTCTCAAGATGACATTGTGCCAGGTAGTGTCCTCTGCAGTGCGCCAAGACTTACGGACCTGTGGACGATGTTTGCTGACATTGACAAGCAGGTCGCAGACATGGTGAACCATGTGTTCGACAACGGCTTGCGAGACGAGGAGTACAAGGAGATTTTGGATGATGACTCTGCCAGGAGGCCCGGTAACTGTCACGCTTTTGGCTCCTGTAGTTTGTAACTCGCAAGTTTTGGATGCGCTGAAGGCAGATGCCAAAAAGGGGGATTTTCGCATGAAAGAGGTAAGCAAGGACATCATCAAAGCTGCCACTATTCTGACTAAGTCCCTCACAGTGCTGGATAGGATTGCCCAGGATGGCCGTCCAGATGTGGCCCATGAAGTAGGCATGCTGAATGGTGCTCTGGCATTGATTGGTTATGCCAACCATAGGAACAATCTGGCCCGTCGCTTTGTCATCAAGCGCGAGATTAATCAGAGGTCCTCTCACCTGTGCTCCGACAAGGTGCCTATGACTAGTTTTTTGTTTGGTGATGACGTGTCCCAATCTGCCAAGAACATTGAGACTCTGAGAAGCTGAAGAACAAGATCATTATGAAGAAACCGCTACCCACTTGGAAATTTGGTGCGGAAGGTCAGAGGCCCTTCCGAAAGTTCCCTACAAAGGATTGGCATCCAGGTTCCACCGTTATGGACAGCGGACATATGGACACCGGAGTGATCACCGGCAGCCCTACTCACGGCAGGGCTCGGAGGCAAAAAACTCGCGAGGCCGGGGACGCAGCAATCCCCGGCAATAAATCAGGTGGGCCACATTTGAAGCTGGCAGACTTCAATACTTTGTAAATGAGTGGCATACAACAACAAGTGACGCTATTATTCTGGATATTGTTGCCCATTGCCATCTTGACATTTCTGTAGCTGACATTGGTCCCTTGTTTGCTGAGGATATTGAGTATGTTTTAGTGAAGAAGAACAGTCAATTATTTGTCAGGAAATTGTGAAACTGCTAGAGCTCAAGGTGATTAAGGAAACCCACAGACAGGAAGGCAAATCCTTTCCATTTTCTTGCGTAAGAAGAAGGATGGAGGGTTTAGATTGATCTCAATCTGGAGAAACTTAATCAGCACATTCCTTACAAACACTTCAAGATGGAAAACTTTGAGCAAGCGATTTGGCTTATTAATAAAGATGCTTATATGGCCTCTGTCGATCTTAGACATGCATACTATTCTGTCACTATAGCGGAAGAGCAGCAAAGGTTTCTGTGCTTTAAATGGCAAGGAAAAATCTATCAGTTCACCTGTCTTCCCAATGGCGTTGCAGAAGGTCCTCGCCTTTTCACCAAATTAATGAAACCAATTTTGCTAAACTGAGAGAAATGGGTCATATTATCACGAGTTTCATTGATGACACACTTATTTCCACACAGCTCTTTCGAGGGATGTCATGAGAGTGTACGTGCCACGGTAGAACTTCTAGTAAGATGGGTTTCTGTATCAATGCTGAGAAATCTGTCTTGGTGCCTTCTAGACGTTTGGAGTATTTGGAACGTCATTGATTCAGAGACGATGACTGTGACAATGCCTGAACGGAGGAAACAGAAAATCGCTCAGAGTTGCAAGGACTTACTTGATTGTGATAAACAAAATCAGGGATGTGGCCAAAGTAAGGCAGTTAGTTGCAGCTATTCCAGCAGTTGAAATGGGGAAACTGCACTATCGGAGGTTGAATCCGCAAAGGTTTCGGCATTAAAGAAGGTTAACGGAAATTTTGACAAATGGATGATCATCACACAGGATATGAAGAGGGATCTGCAGTGGTGGTTATGGTGTAACGTTGCAGTGGAATACAGAAGGATTTTTCGGAGAGGTACTGAAACAGATCTTTTTACTGATGCCTCAAATTTAGTTGGGGTGGTTCTTTAAATGATCAACAAATCAATGGGAGATGGTCCTTAACGGAAGCAGTTTTCCACATCAATGTGAAGGAACCCAAGCCATATTACTGACACTAAAGTCATTTGCACATCAGCCTCAAGGAAAACATGTTAGGGTGTTTTGTGATAACACTACAGCAGTTCACTATGTGAATGAGATGGGTGGCACGAAATCTGCAATGTAATGACATCTGCCTTGACATTTGAAACTGGTGTGCATTGAATGATGTCTGGATTACATGCCCCATGTGCCTGGTAGAGCTAATCTGGTGGCTGATGCTGCGTCTCGGACATTCAATGACAGGCATGAGTGGAAATTGAATGAGGATCTTTTTAGAGACCTTTGTCAGATCTTTGGAGTCCCAAATATTGATCTCTTTGCTTACAGAAAAAATAAACAAGTGCCTCGTTTTTGCTCATGGAAACCTGATCCAGAGGCAGAACACTTTGATGCTTTTTCAATATGTTGGTCCCAATTTGAACTCATCTATGCCTTTCCTCCCTTTGCTTTGATTGCTAGATGCCTCCACAAAATATGAGCAGAGGCAGCAAGGGGATGGTTGATTGCGCCAGTGTGGCCATCCCAACGGTGGATGGGGACTTGCTCAGGATGCTCGTTCAGGAACTGCGCCTCATACCGAGAGGGATGAACACACTGCGTCAGCCATCCACAGGGGAGGAGCACCCCATCCTGAAACTTACCAGGCTAATGGCATGTCTCTTGTCAGGCAACAGCTACGAGACCGAGGCATTTCTGCGGCAGGTACAGACATTCTCATGGCCTCCTGGAAAGGTTCAACTGCGAAGCAGTACCGGCCACATATCAACAGGTGGCTCCAGTCTTGTAATAGATGGCACATCAATCCCTTACTCCCACTGTAACTGATATTGTAAACTTTCTGTCTGACACTTTCCACAGAGGTGTGGGCTATGACTCTGTTAACACGGCGCGGGGAGCCCTATCTTCGCTGGGGATAGTTGTCGATGGTTACAGAGCAGGCAATCACCCTCTTGTCAGCAGGTTCTTAAGAGGAGTTTTCAACCTAAGGCCTTCAACACCTAGATATGCGGAGACGTGGGACGTCCAGCTGGTGCTCCATCAACCACGAACTATGAAACCATTGGGCTCTCTTTCCTTAAGGAACTGACACTAAAACTTGCAATGCTTATGGCCCTCACACAAGCTGCCAGAGTGCAAACATTACATTTGTTACTGTTGGGAGACATCCATTAGACAGGATTATATTTGTGTCTGGCTGGGGGAAATATTAAACAATGTAGGCCAAAATTCAATGTGCGGGCTGTGACCTTTAAAGCATATGCTAAGGACTGTAGGTTGTGTGTGTGAAACATTGAAAATGTACATTACAAGAACTGAACAATTAAGTGGCCTGGATAAGGAAACGGGAACCTTGCTTATCAGCTTCATCAAGCCACACAAACCCGTGACGAAAGACACAATTGCAAGATGGCTCAGAGAAGTGCTTCGTTTGTCGGGAGTAGACACTGAAAAGTACTCAGCTGGCAGTGTTCGTCCTGCTGCAGCGTCAAAGCCAAGGCCATGGCTGTGCCAATCACCCACATCATGGAGAAGGCTGGCTGGTCTAAGGAGGCCACTTTTGCCAAGTATTACGATAAGGAAATTGTTCCGGAACGCGACGTTTTTCAAGAAGCTGTTCTGCAGTAGAATCTGAGCCTTGGTTGAGATGGAGGTGTCATCATTCTCGTGGCAAAGTACATGATTTGTAGACTATTTAATGTATTGAGTTTGGGTCTGGTTGTATTTTTCCCTCATTCCCAACTAACTGTACCTTCTACCTGTCAAAGCACGACACCCACATGGCTTCAAAATCTCATGGGGAAGCGCCTCAGCAGAATAGTGATTTGCTGACGTAAAATTGATGAAGTACATGAGACTTACCGCAGGTCAGTTGAAATGTGCTGAATTTGGGAAGCAAATCACTTCTGCTAGAAGGGAGCTTTCACATGCCCTCCACTCCCGCCCTACACTTTGCAGTGTCATATGGTTGAAGCACTTTCAGTGACGGGACATGGTAACTTACTTTTCATGTGGGTGATCGTACTCTTTAAAGTCTGGTGGTGTGAGGCAGCAAAGCGTATCTCATGTGAAAGCTCCCTTCTAGCAGAAGTGATTTGCTTCCCAAAATTCGAAGCACATTTCAACTGACCTGCGGTAAGTCTCATGTACTTCATCAATTATTGGCTCATGCTGCCCCCCGGAGCTCATTCTTGATTCCACTTGTGCTGTAGAGCTTCTTCTAGCGTCCGGGTTGATAGGTGGTCTTCAGGACAGCATGTGGGTAGCCTTAGGCCACTCGGCGGTGACTGAAAAATCCCAGGTGGTTAGCGGCGGATTCGAACCATCATGGACAACGCACCGAATGCGAGGCTGGCACGCTAACCACTCAGCCACCGCCTCCCATGAATGCATGCCTGCATTTTTTTATGGTAAAGGAAACAGCTGAGGGCAGTAAATGAAGCAGGAGTCACATCACGGCAGCCACTATAAATAAAATTCGCCTGTTCCGCTAATGGGCTGGGGCCGTCCAAGAGGGCCTACTGGTGCTACAGGCAGACAGGGGATAGACAGGAAGCTGATGAGAAAATAGAATTCCCAAACCAATTCTGGTGTGTGTCTGTATGTGTGTGTGTGTGTGTGTGTGTGTGTGTGTGTGTGTGTGTGTGTGTGTACTAGAACAAACAAACAAAAAACATAGACCAATAGTTACATTAGGAAGACATACTCAATAAGGAAAAAACTTATTCATGGAAACCAACAAGGAAAGGTTAGATACTGAGGAATGGAGGAAGAACAAAGGTGGAATAAGATAACGCTTGTGTGCTTAGAACTGAGTGTTGGAAGATCAAGACAGGAAGGAAGGGCATGATTGCAGGCTGCTGGAAAATACATACAATACATTACGATAGATTACAGTATGGAAAGTATGTACTGCCTCTAATAGTACATACTGAGGATGATATGTAGCTACTTCTTCCATCCTCACAATTAATACAGGAAGGAAGGGCATGATTGCAGGCTGCTGAAAGTACAAAAGATAAATTGCAATAGATTACAATATGGGATAATAGTGTAGCTACTTCTAATAGTATATACAGAGGATGATATGTAGCTACTTCTTCCATCCTCACAATTAATACAGGAAGGAAAGGCATGATTGCAGGCTGCTGGAAAGTACAAAAGATACATTGTAATAGATTACATCATGGAATAATAGTGTGTAGCTATACTAATACAGAGGATATTATGTAGCTACTTCTTCCATCCACACAACGAAGGCAGCATTTCCAGACAGTAAGTAACAGCATAATCGCAAACCTCTGGAAGATACAAAGTGACACAAAGTGAAAACATAATTGGAAGCTGCTGCTGGAAATTACGAAAAGGACATTACGAGATGAAACACAACAGACCAGCGTGCTTCCTCCTTCCTCTGAATTATGGCAAAATCTCTTGGACAGGAACAGAAAAGAAAATGATAAACTGCTGGAAAAATACAAAGAACTACTGGGAAAGAAATGGACGCAAGGTGATAGATTAGGTTACGAAATGGGGAAATAATACTTGAACTAACTGTCCCTTCCCCTGAATAGAAACAAATAAGCCAATGCCAAGGAAATAAAGACACTAGACCAGTGGCTCCCAAACTTTTCACATGATGCCCCCTATTGATTTATAAGAACTCGCCCCCCATCATTTGTTACTCCTTCATGTGTGTGTGTGTGTGTGTGTGTGTGTGTGCGTGTGTGTTTATTTCTTGCAAAACTGCAATTTTTGGCAGATGGAATCACGCCCTCTCTTTACCTAGCTCAGGCCCCCCAAGGAGGCATGCCCCCCAGATTGGGAACCACTGCACCAGACGATAGATTGTCATGAAATAGGGCAATGATATGTGGGGTTGGCAGGGCAGGTATGGGACCATCAAGGATTATTGTCAGGACAGGTGTGGGGCTGTCATGGCAGGTGTGGGGCTCTCAGGGCAGGTGTGAGGATGTCAGGGCAGGTGTCAGGATGTCAGGGCAGGTGTGAGGATGTCAGGGCAGGTACGCTATTGTCATGGCGGGTGTGGGGCTCTCAGGGCAGGTGTGAGGATGTCAGGGCAGGTGTGAGGATGTCAGGGCAGGTGTGAGGATGTCAGGGCAGGTACGCTATTGTCATGGTGGTTGTGGGGCTCTCAGGGCAGGTGTGAGAATGTCAGGGCAGGTGTCAGGATGTCAGGGCAGGTGTGAGGATGTCAGGGCAGGTGTCAGGATGTCAGGGCAGGTGTGAGGATGTCAGGGCAGGTGTGAGGATGTCAGGGCAGGTGTGAGGATGTCAGGGCAGGTGTCAGGATGTCAGGGCAGGTGTGAGGATGTCAGGGCAGGTACGCTATTGTCATGGTGGGTGTGGGGCCATCATGGCAGGTGTGGAACTGTCAGAGCAGGTGTTTGGCCATCATGGCAGGTGTGGGACTCATGGCAGGTGTGGGGCCGTCATGGCAGGTGTGGGACTGTCACGGCAAGTGTTGGGCCATCATGGCAGGTGTGGGACTGTCAGGGCAGGTGTGGGGCTGTCATAGCAAGTGTGGGACTGTCAAGACAGGTGCTGGGCCATCATGGCAGGTGTGGGACTCAGGGCAGGTGTGGGGCTGTCATGGCAGGTGTGGGACTGTCAAGGCAGGTGTTGGGCCATCATGGCTGGTGTGGGACTGTCAGAGCAGGTGTTGGGCCATCATGGCAGGTGTGGGACTGTCATGGCAGGTGTGGGGCCGTCATGGCAGGTTTGGGACTGTCAGGGCAGGTGTTGGGCCGTCACGGCAGGTGTGGGACTGTCAGGGCAGGTGTGGGACTGTCAGGGCAGGTGTTGGGCCATCATGGCAGGTGTGGGACTGTCATGGAAGGTGTGGGGCCGTCATGGCAGGTGTGGGACTGTCAGGGCACGTGTTGGGCCATCATGGCAGGTGTGGGACAGTCAGGGCAGGTGTGGGGTTGTCATGGCAGGTGTGGGACTGTCAGGGAAGGTGTGGGACTGTCAGGGCAGGTGTTGGGCCGTCATGGCAGGTGTGGGACTGTCATGGCAGATGTGGGGCCGTCATATCAGGTGTTGGACTGTCAGGGCAGGTGTTGGGCCATCAGGGCAGGTGTGGGACTGACAGGGCAGGGGTGGGGCTGCGGCAGGTGTGGGACTGTCAGAGTAGGTGTTGGGCTGTCACGGCAGGTGTGGGACCGTCAGGGCAGGTGTTGGGCCGTCAAGGCAGGTGTTGGGCCGTCACGGCAGGTGTGGGACTGTCATGGCAGGTGTTGGGCCGTCATGGCAGGTGTGGGACTGTCAGGGCAGGTGTTGGACTGTCACGGCAGGTGTGGGACTGTCAGGGCAGGTGTGGGACTGTCATGGCAGGTGTTGTGCCATCATGGCAGGTGTGGGACTGCCAGGGCATTTGTGGGGCCGTCATGGCAGGTGTGGGACTGTCAGGGCAGGTGTTGGGCCATCATGGCAGGTGTGGGACAGTCAGGGCAGGTGTGGGGCTGTCACGGCAGGTGTGAGACTGTCAGGGCAGGTGTTGGGCCGTCATGGCAGGTGTGGGACTGTCATGGCAGGTGTGGGACTGTCAGGGCAGGTGTTGAGCCGTCATGGCAGGTGTTGGACAATCATGGCAGGTGTGGGACTGTCAGGCAGGTGTGGTGGTGTCATGGCAGGTGTGGGACTGTCAGGGCAGGTGTTGGGCTGTCACGGCAGGTGTGGGACTGTCAGGGCAGGTGTTGGGCCGTTAAGGCAGGTGTGTGACTGTCAGGGCAGGTGTTGGGCCGTCACGGCAGGTGTGGGACTGTCAGGGCAGGTGTTGGGCCGTCACGGCAGGTGTGGGACTGTCAGGGCAGGTGTTGCGCCGTCATGGCAGGTGTGGGACTGTCAGGGCAGGTGCTGCGCCGTCTTGGCAGGTGTGGGCCCGTCAGGGCAGGTGTTGAGCCGTCATGGCAGGTGTGGGACTGTCAGGGCAGGTGTTGAGCCGTCATGGCAGGTGTGGGACTGTCAGGGCAGGTGCTGGGCCGTCAGAGCAAGTGTGCGATCGTCAGGGCAGCTAGGTGTGGGGCCATCACGGCAGGTGTGCGATCGTCGGGGCAGGTGTGCGATCGTCAGGGCAGGTGTGGGGACGTCAGGGCAGGTGTGGGGCCATCAGAGCAGGTGTGGGGCCATCAGGGCAGGTGTGGGGCCATCAGGGCAAATATACGATCGTCAGGGCAGGTGTGCGATCGTCAGGGCAGGTGTGGGGCCGTTAGGGCAGGTGTGGGGCCATCAGGGCAGGTGTGTGGCCATCAGGGCAGGTGTGATCGTCAGGGCAGGTGTGGGGCATCAGAGCAAGTGTGGGGTCATCAGGGCAGGTTCGTGATCGTCAGAGCAGGTGTGGGGCCATCAGGGCAGGTGTGCGATCGTCAGGGCAGGTGTGGGGCCATCAGGGCAGGTGTGGGGCCATCAGGGCAGGTGTGATCGTTAGGCAGGTGGGGGCATCAGGGCAAGTTTGGGGCCATCAGGGCAGTTGTGCGATCGTCAGGGCAGGTGGGGGGCCATCAGGGCAGGTGTGATCGTCAGGGCAGGTGTGGGGCATCAGAGCAAGTGTGGGGCCATCAGGGCAGGTGTGTGATCGTCAGGGCAGGTGTGGGGGATCAGAGCAAGTGTGGGGCCATCAGGGCAGGTGTGATCGTCAGGGCAGGTGTGGGGCATCAGAGCGCGTGGGGCCATCAGGGCAGGTGTGTGATCGTCAGGCAGGTGTGATCGTCAGGGCATCAGGGCATCAAGTCAGGGATCGTCAGGGCAGGTGTGGGGCCATCAGGGCAGGTGTGTGATCGTCAGGGCATCAGGGCAAGTGTGGGGCCATCAGGGCAGGTGTGCGATCGTCAGGGCAGGTGTGGGGCCATCAGGGCAGGTGTGGGGCCATCAGGGCAGGATTGGGGCTGTCAGGGAAGGTGTGGGGCTGCCAGGGCAGTCGTGTGCATGGGGCCGTCAGGGCAGGTGTGTTGCCGTCATGGGGCCTTCCTGTGGGCTGGGTCCGTCTGTCTTGCCCATAATTCAACCCCAACCTTACCTATGACACACACCCGTGTAATGCATTGTGCTGCCAAAACAAGTGTGTGTATTGTACGTAGGAGATGACAACCCCCAACCTTACCCTTATACACTGCACTGCCAGATTCGTGTTGCCTAAGGCAACACGAAGATGTCTAGGTAGGTAAGGCAACTTGCCTTACCTACCTAGACATCTTACCTAGACGGGTTCCACAAGAAGGGAACCCCACAAGTGCCTACACGCCAGCAGAATACATATTTGTGTAATTACTCTTAACACTGAAACTATTGTTATGCCGGTGTCGTGCGAAATAACTTGACCGACAAATAATTAGTAACATCGGTATCTGCTCATGCGCGGCGAGATCCTCAGAGTATTTCGCACGTAGACGTGCGAAATACTTATCAACCTGCGAAATTATTATAAATAGCCCAGTTCGTACTCACTGTTCTCTTTAGGTTTATAAAGCAACAATAAGTGTGTAGGGTAATAATAAAGTTTGTGAGATATAAATAAAAGCCTCCTCAAGCAAGATACATCATAATGAGCCTCTAAAGGTGCTACTTTGGCTTGTTATCTACGTGTCATGAATCTACTTTGGTATGCGATCTACACTTTATATTGCGATCTACGTGTCATGAATCTACTTTTGGTATGCCATCTAAAAGGTTGATGGATGGTCCAGATCAATGGTTCTAGTTTGGGGGCCATGGCCCCCGGATACTTTCTTGGGGGCCATGGAGTAATATGAAAATTATGGTTTTGATTCTTTTAAAGTCAATTTTCATGCAGTTTTTCTAATGCACTGCAGTACCTAAAGATAATTATCTCTTACATATCATTAAATTGGAATCTTTCCATATAGTGTTCTGGTCCTATAGCGATTGGCACCATTACACAATTCATAACTAGTAATAACTGAATCTGAAAAGATGACAGACACTGAATGGGGCCATGGAGATTATTAGAACAGGCGCTGGGAGCAACGATATGTAATCTGGCACCAGAACGAGCCTCCTTCAGGGTTAGGTTTAGAACCCGCAATAGAGGCGCGGCGAGTCCTTTCAGAACCTGCTTCAGGACCTGAGAGCATGGCGCAAGGCATACCTCCAGGGGTGCCACCCCCGACTCCGCTGATGGCTTCTGCTACAGGTGACCACCCATTGATGCCCTGGACAGCCTCTCGCTGGAAGACAAGAAATCCAAGTTAAGCCAAATATCAATGCAGGAAGCTTGCACGCGCCATGGAGTTGAGTCCTTGTTAGGTCTAGCTTGTCAAGCTTCTCAGACGACTCATTTCTGGCTTTAGCACGAGTATGCTGCCGGAAGCGACACGGTGTGGTTCCATGAACGTGTGCTGGTACCGCGAGAAGGTTGGGCATTAAGCAGAACGAATACAGAAGAGGAAGAAGGCGAAGGTGGCGCCAGAAGAAGCCCAGAAGAATTCCGAAGAGTGTTGGACCTGTGGAGAATAGGGGTAACTAGAAGAATGAGTGTCGGTACCAAAAATTTGCACAACGAGGTTACCACTCACTGGAAACTAAGAAGGACTGGTTCATTGAGGGGTATTGACCAGTCTGTCCTGTACGCTATTCCGAAGATATCAATGTGCAGGAGAACCACCATGACGAGCTGCCGAGTGGAGGCAAAGGTTGACGGAGTGTATGGCCCGTGGTCGTCGACATTGGCTCGAAACGCATTGAATAACGGTCCTGGCGTGGTGAGTCATCGTCGGCTTCCCGCGACGACGTCGCATCGATCGGTGGTGCGGAGCCATCGGGACTGTACTCGCGCAGCCCAGAGCCTTGGTGCGGTCGGAAGTTGGGAGCTTCGAGGAAAGGAAGAGTCCCTTCCCAGTGTACATGTGCCAATATGACGACCCCTGTAATTTAGGTGGCGATTTCATTTTGTCTCCCACAGGCGCGCGCCGGACTTTCGCTAAGCCATAGCTGACTGGGAGGAAGGAGGGCGCCACTGACGATCAGGAACAAGAAGACCGCCAGTGACGCGGTCAGAAAGCGCACCAATTATTATCCCCTGCAGGAGGTCGGGAGATGCTGTACCACCTGTCAACATGGTGCCCCCCTGGCTAGCTCTGTGTGTGGTAGAGAGTGGAAGTCGATGTCCGGTAGAAAACGGGTGATTGTAGGCAGTACTCATGGTGACCCCTGTTGCACAGCGGAAGTGCCTGTCGTCGTGGCCAATGTCCTCTTCAGTCCAAAGCAGTAACAGAACAAGGGACCATGGTGGGAGTTGTGCCAAGAGATCGACCAGGAACCGAGAACTCCTGTGTCTGCAGGAGAACCTGACGAAGCCCCAGGAGGAGCTGCCCGACCACCTGCGCGACCTGTTTGACAGGAGCTCCAAGTGTCTAGAAGAGCCCTAAGTGGGAACAGCTCGGGAGTCTCAGAATGCAGATGTGTTTTCCACAGGACACCTGGATTCTGGGGTGTACGTGGACTGGTAGAGCACCACATCGACACAGGTAGCCCACCGCCCAGTGAAGCAAAGGATTTTCTTCACCAGCCTGTCGTGTGCAAGGAGATGGATGTGAGGTAGCCGGATGATCTCCGGCAACAGGGGTTAATAGAGCGGTCCAGCAGCCCGTGGGCGTGTGCTTGTAAAAGTCAGGAAAAAGGACGGTTCTCTCCAGGAAGCTGCGTGGACTACCGAGCCTTCAACGATCTCACCATCAAGTCATATCAGCCACTCCCCATGATCGACGACACGCTCGACGCCCTTGGTGGGCCCCAAGTGGTTTTCAACACTGGATATGAAGTCTGTATCACCAAGTCAAAATGGCGGAACAGGACAAGAGAGAAACAGCCTTCTCCTCTACGGTCCAAGGCCTGTGGCAGTTTTGGTTGTCATGCCCTTTGGCCTTGTGCAACGCGTCAGCCACGTTTGAGCGGCTGATGGAGAGGGTGTTGAGGGACTTACCATGGAAGACGGCACTCATCTACCTCGACGACATTGATTGTCTTTGGCCAGACCTCTGAGCAGGAGATGGAAAGAAGCTATCAGAGGTTTTTCGCCCGGTTTAGAGCTGCACACCATAAGCTTCCAGCCTGAAGAAATGCTGTCTGTTCCAAAAGGAGGTCCAATACTTGAGACACATCCTGAGCGAGGCTGGAGGCCGCACTGATCCTGAGAAGGTGGCTGCGGTATGGGACTGGCCGACACCCACCAACGTGAAGGAGCAGGAGCTTCGGTTGTGCTCATACTACCGCAGGTTTGTGAAAGGCTTCATGATTGCTGCACAACTGCACCTCCTGACGAAGAAGGGGCGCAAGTTTGAGTGGACGGCGGAAACTCAGGTTGCCTTTGAGAAGCTCAAGGAGGCCCTCATCAGCCTGCCCGTACTCCCTACCAGACCCCTCTAAGCCTTTTATACTGGATTGTGATGCCAGTGATGAGGGATTGGTGGAGTGCTATCTCAGGCATGTGCCGACATGGAACGGGTTGTGGCCTACTTCAGCAAGAAGCTCACCCCAGCCGAGAAAACTATTGCGTGACCCGGAAAGAACTCCTGGCAGTAGTCAAGAGCCTTGACTTTCCATGCTTACCTGTAATGGTGAAACTTTCACCATCCGCACGGATCACGCTGCATTGCGGTGGTTGAAGTCACTGAAAACCCTGAGGGCCAGCTTGCTCGCTGGATAGGTAAACCAGAGCAGCATCACCACACTATTGTGCACCGATCTGGGCCAACACACGGTAACGCGGACAGCAGAGCCGGGGCCCTGCCAACCTGAGTGTCAACATTGCCTCCAGACGAGCGTCCAGAATATGTGCCGCCGCACTACAGCGGAACAGACAGCGGAGCGTGCCGAAGACTTAAAACTGCAGCGGGAGGACCGAGATCTGAGACCACCATGGAGTGGCTGAGTCAATCGTCAACGCGACCTGGGTGGGAAGTCACCTCGAGAGAAAGCCCTACCACCAAGAATTACTGGACTCAGTGGGAAACTCTTCGGATGGACAACGGGGTGTTGCAGCGACGCTGGGTCTCTCATGATGGTCTTGACCACTACTGGTCCACGGTGCTACCTGTGAAGTCCCGAAGGCGTCTTGAAAGAAATGCGACAGCATCACCAGCGGACACCTTGACTCAGGGTAAAGAAGATACTGAGTCGCCTCGCCAAAGGTTCTATTGTGTTGGCATGAGGAAGGACGTGTAAGAATGGTGTCACGCATGTGAGGTGTGCTGTGCAAAGAAGGGCCCCAAGAAGCGTCACCGTGCCCCATTGCAACTCTACCAGGTTGGACCCCCATGGAACGGGTGGCAGTGGATATAGCAGAGCCTTGCCTCTGACGACGAACGGAAATAGGTACATCTGCGTTACAATGGATTACTTCACCAAGTGGCCGGAAGCCTACGCCATCCCTGACCAGGAAGCCACTACCATCGCCAAGGTTTGGTGGAGGAGTTCTTCTGTCGTTTCGGTGTGCTAACGAGCTCCATTCCGACCAGGAAGGAATTTTGAGTCAACAGTCGCTTGCTGAGTGCTGCAAGCTTCGGTATCAAAGACCCGGACCACCCTCTGCACCACAGTCAGATGGAATGGTGGAGAGGTTTAATTGGACGTTGGGCCAGGAGTTGGCCAAGCAATGCAACAATGATCCAGTCTTCACGGGATCAGAAGTTGCCTGCGCTCCTCATGGCCTACAGGTCTGCCGCCCACGAGACTACGGGGTATTCACCGGCAAAGCTGATGTTTGGACGTGAGCTGCGATTGCCGGTGGACCCACTGACAGGAAGGCCTCCTGGAGAAAACCTTCCAAGGACGCCCAGTTTGCCCGTCAACTAGAGGAACGGCTGAAGGTGCACCATCAAGTCCGAGTGCCTTGAAGTTCTCCGGGAGGCCATGAAGCGCGATTACAATATGAGGGCAAGCCACGTTAACTTCAAGGAAGGAGACCAAGTCTGGCTTTACAACCCGCAGAGGAAGAAAGGACAGTCTCCGAAGTTACAGAGCCCTGGGAAGGCCCTTACACTGTGCTAGAACGCCTCTCCGACGTGACTTACCGATTCGGAGAACGGAAAAGACCAAGCCGAAAGTTGTCGACGTCAACCGCCTATGGAGGTACCACGGTCCGGAAACTACACCTGGAACAACTACAGACACCCAGCAGCCGACGAAAACGCAAGGGACGTCCAGGACCGAGAGAGGAGGTCGACGACGACCTAAGCCTTCTGGACCTTTCAGCTGAGGGAGATAACCTCCCGGCTTCGGCAGATGTTCCAGGACACCCCAAGAAGCGGACGACGACCAGGCGCACCAGGAGACAGACGCGCAGGAGGCACCGGGCAGAAGACAGAGACAACGCAGGCGTCCACAGCGATACGACGATTATTAGTTTTGTGCGTAATTCTCTTAGGTGTGTATATAGTGATGTGTGTGTTCGGGACGCTCACAAGAGGGGGGGATAGTGTTGTGCTGGAAGCTTCCCCCGGCGACCATAGGCCTCTAGAAGGCTCCCGGAGACACGAGCAAGGGGGCGGGGAGCAAGGCGAGCCAGGCGCCAGGCGGGAAGTGTTGCCAACTCGCATATATTTTTGCTACATGTTCTTGTATGATCTAAAATATACTGTAACATTCTAGACTGTACTGTTCTGGATATATATAGGAGAAGAGGGCGAGAGAGTCCCAGTCATAGTAAGCTAGTGGTAAGTGAAGAGTCAGAGTGAAGTGTACTACTAGGGAAGAATATTAAACTACAGAAGCTGTGCAAAGTGTTTACATATCTCCCTCCCACGGAGTCTCCTGACGGCGACACGGAACCCAAGTAACACGTCCGGCATAACAATATGTTAGAAGGAGCTGATCATCAACTGAGTGAGCCTTACGTACGGAAGCCAAACTGATTAGAATCTAATAAGTTATTATTCACGAGAAAAGATGCCTTGGGTACCTGGCTATACAGTAACCAGCAGATAACATTATTTCGTCTGATGTGGAAATACATTTACAATTTGTATCGTTTGTGGTCCAATGTAGCGTGTTTGAGGGTCGTGCGTGTAGCGGAAAGTTCCAGTTGGCAACACTGCCAGGTGACAACAACAGCACGCGCTGAGGCCCGAGCAGCATCCCTTCTGGCCCTGCCCAACCAGCCCCCTAAAACACCCCAGAAGAAGAAGACGACGAAGGCTCCACACCCACGGGCCAGCGCTGGGGACCTGCTGGCCAGCGACACCTCAGCCCCAACACTGCCAGGACAACACCTCCACCACCGCCGAGAAGTCTTAACCTTCTCATGCAGCAGAAGTAGGTAAGCTGTCCTGCACAAGACAGGCCGCCCTCCACTCATAAGAACATAAGAACATAGGGAAACTGCAAGAGGCCGGGTGGCCTACACAGGGCAGCTCCAGAATCCCCACTACTCACGATGGGTGAGGTGTAGTTACAGGGGTTACAGGTAGAGGCTTGATCCTCGTTATACCGGCGGTACTAGGCACGCATCCAGTACCCCGTCACCCTACTGCACCCACACCTCACTGCCACCTGTCGTCCTCGTCCATGTAGCTATCCAGTCTACTCTTAAAACAAGCTATCGTCCCTGCACTAACTATGTGATTGCTGGGTAAATCTTAAGAATCACCACTCCACCCCCTCCACCACCCCAGCCCCCCCAATCCCCCAAGACAAGCCTGGGGAACTGTGGGGAACCGGGGTATTGGGGGGGGGGAGCCCATATCACTGAAAAATGGCCTTCCAAAATTTCCCTAGAAAAATCCCTAAATCAGGAAAAATTCCCTAGTCTCGAAAGTAGGGAAAATCCCTACCGTATACTCACATGCGTGGGCTAATCGCTAACCAAGCATACCATGGCTAACCACCCCAAAACAGCCCTGAGCCATGACTCAAGGTCATCCGGGACTCGGGTTGAACAGGCCCGGGCTATACCCAGCCCTCAGCACGGCAGCGTTGGGCTACGTGTTCTAAAAAAAAATAACCACGCGTGGTGGACCTGGTCTCACATGCGTGGGCTAGTCGCTAACCAAGCGTACCATCGCTAACCAAGCGTACCATCGCTAACCAAGCGTACCAACGCTAACCAAGCGTACCGTTGCTAACCAAGCGTACCGTCGCTAACCAAACGTTTGTAGAAAAAAAATATATGAAGACCTAGTGATGCTTCATACGGTAGGTAATGAATGCAAGCTATTTTGCGGCGGCGGCGTTAGCTCGATTAATCCCTTTAGGGAGCTGTGGTTTTGGTGGTCGTTAGCACGATTAATCCCTGTAGGGAACAGTGGTTTTGGTGGTGGACGGCCAAATCACTGAAAAATGGGCTTTCAAAATGTCCCTACAAAAATCCCCAAAATCAGGAAAAATCCCTAGTCTCTAAAGAAAGGAAATTCCCTGACGTATACTCTTGTAATCTATTCCTATATAACGTAGTAGCCGCTGCAGCGGGTCTGTTGACGAGTGTAAGGCGTGTAATTGGATGGTCAGCGTAGTTGAACCCCCACCCCACCACCCCAATCGTAGTCGAGCAACTCTTGGGAAATGTCATGTTTCATAATTACATATGGTACAATACTGACGGTTAACCCGTCCACTTCTTGTAAGTTGATGCTAGATAATTTTTACCGAGTAGTTTAAGGTACAAAATAAAACAGATTTGTGACAGCTGTCATCCAGATCGAACTGACGCTCCTGATGTTAACTGACGCGGGAGTGACCTACCGACTGCTACGTATGACCCTGGCCTCCATTTTACTCAAATTCCACTATAAGTATCGCGCATTGAACAATATCCGTTTGTTTTCTGACACGTGCTTGTCACACCATATGTTACACTTGACACGCCCGTGTCTTTGTTGGACCCGGTACTGGGATAGTAATCGGTCCTTTTGTCAACCTACATGCACACCAATAAAGAGGTTAAATACTCAGTTAACACTTACTGAAAGGTAAAGTAGACGGATATTTTCAGGAGTGAGTGTCGGGGCTTCCATCCATTATGGCGGCTTGAAAACAACTGACTTCAGGAACCCACCGTTAGGTGCCGCCGCTGATACCCTCACGTAGTAACATTTTACGAATGCATTAGAAAATACAAATAGCTGCGGCATTAGTTGCTTTAATATAGAGAAAAAAATAACTTAAAACTCTTAAAAGACCGTTTTTTTGTCCGAAATCGTTATAATCCATGCGCATTTTGGATATTACTGACTTAGGAACTAGTTTGTAGGGTGCACTGCAAGGCAGGTATGAGGCTCAGTCTGTGTATAGAGGCGGTTGTGAAACAATAACAATGGACTTAGAAAATCCAAGCCACCTAACTCTATAATTAAAGAGGCTTGCCCCCCTGGCCCCTCCCCAAGGTAAAACGTATACAAAAATGCATTATAATACTAATTCTTTCACGTGCTAAATTACTACGAATATTGGTTTGGAGTGGTTATTCTTAAGTTTTGCCGTTGTAACCCTCGACCCATTTGAATACTTCTATCAGATCTCCCCGCACTCTTCGGCTCTCTAGTGAATGTAAGTTTAGATGTTTCAGCCTATTTTGATATGGGAGGTTCCTCAGCCCCTGAATCATCTTGGTCATCCTCCTCTGAACTGATTCTAGCAAGTTGATGTCCATTCTGTAGAGGCAGCTCCTTTGACCCTAAGCTCCCGTGTATCTAACCCCACCTAATATCACTGTCCATGAATTTACCTAGTCTATTTTTGAATGTGACAATTGTATTGGCACTCACCACGTGACTGCTAAGCCTATTCCACTCATCCAGCACCCTGTTTGTAAACCAATTTTTGCCTGTGTCCCTGTTGAATCTGAATTTATCCAGTTTAAACCCATTACTTCGTGTCCTACCCGGTTTTTTTTTACCAACAAAACCTTTTGAATGTCTCCCTTATTAAAGCCCTTCATCCATTTATAAACCTCGATCATGTCTCCATGCACCCTTCGCCTTTCTAGAGAATGCAAGTTTAACTGTTTGAGTCTTTCCTCGTATGGCAAGTTTCTCAACCCCTGAATCATCTTAGTCATCCTCCTCTGCACCGATTCTAACATTTTGATATCCATTCTATATAAGGTGACCAGAACTGAACCGCATAGTCAAGATGAGGTCTAACTAATGCTAAATATAGTTTGAGGAAGACTTCGGGGCTTCTGTTGCTTACGCTCCTTGAAATAAATCCCAGTACCCTATTTGCTCGATTTCTAGCTTGAATGCATTGTGCCCTTGGACGGAGATCAGAGCTCACTAAGACCCCTAAATCCCTCTCGCACCCAGACCTGCTTATGAGAGTGTCATTTAAGCAATAGTTATGTGAGGGGTTGTTCCTACCTACACTCAGAATACTGCACTTCCCTACATTGAACTCCAACTGCCATTTATCCGCCCAGTCATACAATCTGTTGAGTTCACCCTGGAGAATACTAGCGTCCTGATCTGACTCAATTACTCTACTGATCTTGGTATCATCTGCAAATTTACTAACATCACTACTAATTCCTGTATCTAAGTCATTGATATAAATAATAAACAAAAGTGGACCTAATACCGAACCTTGTGGGACCCCACTCGTAACACATCCCCAGTCAGATCTTTTACCATTGATTTGCACTCTTTGCTTCCTCTTGCTAAGCCACGCCTTGACCCAGTTCAAAACTTTACCCTCTACTCCGTGAGCCTGTAATTTAAGCAACAGTCGTTGGTGAGGAACTTTGTCAAACGCTTTACTAAAATCAAGATAGATTACATCATAATTTTCATCTGTCAACTGCCTCAAATACTTTATTGTAGAAGGACAAGAGATTGGTGAGGCATGACCTACCTTTTGTGAACCCATGCTGCGAGTCGTGAATTAAGCTACGTTTCTCTAAATGCTCCCGAATGTTCCTGGCTATCATGGACTTCAGCATCTTGCCTATAACCGATGTTAAGCTAATTGGGTGATAGTTTGAAGCAATTGACTTGTCCCCCTTTTTGAAAATCGGCGTCACATTAGCTACTTTCCAAAGGCTCGGCACATAGGCAATATTTACAGACATCTTAAAGATGTCGGTTAGTGGGTCACTGAGTACATCATCTAATTCCTTTAATACCCTCGGAAATATCCCGTTAGGACCTGGCGACTTGTTCTTCTTAAGCTTATCTATCTCATCCTGAACTACTTGCCTGGTAATGATTATATCCCTCAACTTATCGCCATCCCCGCCCTCGTACACCTGAACCCTTTCCGGTATAGTCGTTCGATCCTCCTGTATGAATACTGAAAGGAAGTAGTCGTTCAACAATGTGCTCATATTTTCTTAATTTTCTACTAGCTCCCCTGTGTTTGTTTTCAGCAGTCCAATTTTCTCCCATGTTTTTGTTCTATACATCTGAAAGAAGCCCTTAGGATTACTTTTCGCCTCATTTGCTACTTTGATCTCATAGTTCCTTTTTGCTATCCTGGTGTTTTTCTTAACTAATCTAGATAGTTCGACGTACCGGCCCCTGAGATGTGTTTCACCATTCTTTATTTTCTGATAAATTCCCTTCTTTAACCCAATCTCGTGTTTTAGTCCACGAGTCATCCACTTAGGATCATTGTTTTCTTTTCTAAGTGTTCACTGTGGTATATGCTGTCCTTGCCCCTCTACTATTACTCTAACTAAATTATTGTAAGACATTTCTACCTGGTTCTCCTGGCTCTCCGATCCGCGTTGTGGCCCTCATGAATCCCTAAATTATCCCAGTTTACCCCTTCAAGATGTCTTCGAAGCCCCTCGTAATTTGCTCTTCTGAAATCTGGCACTAACACTGGGTTTGGTTCGCCGGTTACCGCCCAGTCTAAGCTAAAACGAATCGTTCTGTGGTCACTATTTCCTAACTCTTCGCCCACCTCCAACTCACGTAGCAAGTTCCCATTATTGGTTAGGACTAAGTCTAATATGTTATCTCCTCTGGTAGGCTCAGTAACTACCTGCTTAAGGAAATTATCTTGTATAACTTCAAGAAAGTCCTCGCCTTCCAGGTCACCCACTAGGTCTTCCCAGTCTATATTCCTATAATTAAAGTCCCCCATTACGCAGACATTTCTACTCCTACTCGCCCTGCCAATCTCCTGTAGTAATATACTCGTGTCCTGCCTGTTAAGGCTGGGTGGCCTGTACATAACTCCTAGAGTTAGTTTTTCTTTCCCTTTGTAAACGTCCACCCAAACTGATTCTGAATCCATGTTAGTTTTGACTGAATTGTCAACTAAACATTTAAGTGAGTCTTTAACATATAGCGCAACTCCGCCCCCCTTTCTGCCCCTTCTGTCTTTGTGAAACATCTGATAACCCGTTATTTCAAATTCTGATCTAAAATTTCTATTGGCAGTGTCTATCCATGTCTCAGTGATCACTATTATGTCAAAATTTCTGAACAAGCTTCACCCCTTAGTAAGTCTATCTTGTTTCTGAGGCTCCTGCTGTTAGTATAGAAGATTCTTAGCCCGCCCTCTGTTACTCCCCTATAATTACTTCTAAGCTGCCTGGTTATATTATGAGCTAGATGTCCTCTTCCACTACTCCTCCCATTGCTCCCATTACTCCTTCCCCCCTTGCCTATACTAAAAAATCCCTCAGGGTACCAAGTGCTTGCTCAAGGGAGTCTGAGAGAGCCTCAACACCCTTGAACGTCAAGTGTATCCTGTCACGGGCGTAGAGGGCGTCGTTGCCAAAGAAGAGGTCCCAATTGTCGACGAACAGCCACCCATTGCGCTCGCAGTGCTCAGCAAGTCTGCTGTTCACTGCTATCGCCCTGGACAGCCATCCATCGCCAACGCCCCTCCTTGGCAGGACGCCACACACTGGCGTCCCACCAGCGTCACGTATCCTGCCTAACAATTCTCTAAAACTCCTGAGAAGGTCCTCGCTTGGCACATGAGAAACCGTTTCCGCTACAGCTGAGAAAGACAATGGGGTTCGATCCCTCGCTTGCCATACACGCCTCAGTCCTGTCTGATATATGGCCCACCCCTGCCCCTGGGAAACACACCCTCGTCCTGTTCTTATCCTTGGAGCAAAAATACCTGTCAACATAACGAACCTGACTATCACCAACAACAAGAACCCGACGGTCACAGAAACTCACAGAAGAATTCCGGAAGAGGCTAACAAAGCCTGTGTCTCCGGTCTCTGTGTCTCCGTTCGGGTGGTCTCCGTGGTCGAGTTGTCTGGACCCGTGCCCAATATCAATGGCTACCATGTGCTCAAGTTTTTGTCTCTGTGATCTCCATGCCTTATCCAACCTATTTTCAAAGGTTTTAACTGATGGTGCACTCACTACTGCTTCAGGGAGGCCGTTCCAGATATCCACCACTCTATTACAGAATGAATATTTTCTTATATCTAACCTGGCACGTTGTTTATATATCTTCTTACTATGTCCCCGTGTAGCTTGATAATTTTGATCCATGAAGAGGCCGCTGCATATGTCACTGTCGTACACTCCATTCATGATCTTGAACAATTCTATCATATCACCTCTTGATCGTCTGTATGACAGGGTTGGGAGGCCTAATTTCTGTAGTGGTTCTGGATATGACAAGTTCTTCAAGGTTGGTACCAATTTGGTGGCTCTTCTTTGAACTGCCTCCACTGCCTCAATGTCCATCTTCTTGCTCGGGGACCAGGCTTGGTTTGCATACTCTAGGTGTGGTCGAACTAAGGCAATAAACAATAACTTGAGTTCTGACTCATCCAGTGTCACAAATGTACGTCGGATCAGTCCGACCAATCCGTTAGCCTTATTGATTTTCCTTGCACGGTGTTCTTTAAACTTCAGCTCGCAATCAGTCCAAACTCCCAGGTCCTCTTCCACTGTGATGTCCCTTAGCTCCTCCCTCATGTTGCATGTGACCTTTTCTTCATTTGATGTTCCTAGCCTCATAGCACTGCACTTTTCAGGGTGGAACTCAACAACCACTTCCCGACCAATGTTGCATCCTGTAGAGATCTTCCTGCAGTCTAACACAGTCCTCTCTCTTACCAGTTTGTCTGAAGACCTTTGTATCGGCAGCGTACAAAATAATTCGCTGTTGAGTACTACATCTGGTAGATCATTTATGTACATAATGAACAACAGTGGTCCAAGCACTGAGCCTTGGGGCACTCCACTAGTAACCATTTGCCAGTCTGATTCTTCTCCATTTACTATAACTCTGTGTTTTCTCTCTGTCAAGAATGCTGCTATCCAGTTTAAAATGTTGCCCCTGATGTTATAACTTTTTATTTTCTCAATTAATCTCCAATGTGGAACTTTATTAAATGCTTTAGCAAAATGGCAATATGCAACATCCACAGCGCTACCTTCATCCAGATACTGCGTCCATTTGTCTAGCACGGTAATAAGCTGCAGCACCGTTGATCTGCCCGTCATGAATCCGTATTGTTTTCTGCTGAGTAGTTGATAATTCTTCAAACGCTCAAAATTTTTTCTCTTATTATGGTTTCGATTATTTTTCATATGACACAGGTCAAACTCACAGGTCTGTAATTACCTGGTTCATTTCTGTCGCCCTTCTTATAGATCGGTGTGATGTTCGTGATTTTCCAGTCTTCAGGTAACTCATTGCTCTGCAGCGACAACATGAATATCTTCCTGAGTGGCAGGAAAATTATTCCTTCACCTCTTTTATCACCGTGGGTGCAACCCTCTGGGCCTGGAGACTTATGACGTTGCATTTTATCGATCACTCTTTCTATAGCATCACATGTAAATTCTATGATTGGTAAGGAGGAACATTCTTAATATCAACGTTGGGTGTCATCCCATCAGGTTCCTCGGTAAAACAGCACTATAGAAGTTCGCCAGCACCCTCACTTTTTGTTCGTCGCTTTGTGTTTTGGCTGTTTTTTCAGTATTCGTATAAAGGTCACATTCCCCCACTGATGACTTAGTCTTTGACTGTACGTACTTCCAGAATATCTTAGGGTTTGTTTGGACATTCTGAGCAATGGTCTTCTCGGTGTCCTTAATAGCATTTATAGTCTCCTTTGTAACTTGATTACTTAATCTCCGGTAATCCTCTTGCATTTGTATATATTCACTTGACCCATGTATGCCACCATCCTGCATTCTTCTCAATCTATTCCAATATCGTTTTTTCTTCTTGATCTTTGGCCACAGTCTTCTGTTTATTTCAAGCCTTTATTTGTCCTCTTCCTGAGTGTATCTTTACCTCTGAATTCCCTTTGAGGAATACACACTTTGACAGCCTCTAGTAACTTCGGCTTAAATCTCCTCCACATTTCATGTATGTCGTGAGTATCAAGGTATACGTCCCAATCAATTGATAACAGTCCTTTTAATTGATCAAAATCCGCTTTTTCATAAAGATAAATTTTACTTTTGCACTTCCGGTCCTGTGATTCTATATCACATTTACAACCAACACATCCGTGGTCACTCTTCCCAAGTGGGCTTGTTATCTCTAAGTCCCTCAACGTTGTGTCATCATCAGTGAATACCAGAGCTAATATGTTCCCAGCACAGGTCCCTCTGAATCTGGTGATCTCCTGTATGTGCTGAGTGTAAAACAATCCCGGACCTTTTCTAGGAGACTCAGGCTAAGGCTGTCCTCCCAGATTTGCATGTTAAGTGTCCCCATTCTGTATTAGGCAAGTTGAAATCTCCAACAATAATTTTGTGCCTTGCACTGTATTCGCTGGTTTCTTGTAGTAACTTCAGTATTTTCTCGTTATTTTCATTATCACTGCTTGGGCTCCTATAAATAGACGTGAACAATAGTACCTCCATTTAACATTTGATCTTAACTGCTATATACTTGCAAGCTTCCTCTTTCATCTGGATAATGTCATAGGCTATATCCTTATTTATATATACTAACAGTCCTCTTCCCTTATCCTCAAGTGCTAGATTTTTTCCAATGCTCTCATACCCTTCAAAGTTATTATACTCCGCAATGTCTCTATCAAAACGATGATTTTTTGGTTTGACTTCCTGTAACGCTATCACATGAGGGGGTGTCTGTAACTCTTCAACTTTTGCTCCCAGCTCCACTATCTTATCATTAGTTAATACATCGACATTACAAAGTAACACATGAAAGTCTTTTTTACTTGACCCAGATGTACATATTTTATTTTGGATTATGCTTGTGGTTCCTCTATCTCCTTCCTCCACCTTTTTACCTTCAGTATATGCCGGTTCCAGGGACTTCCTCTTCATCATCGTTCATCATTTCATTGACGCCTGCTCCTAGGAGCTCCCACCAAGGGATGGCCACGGCAGAAGAGCTTCCAACTTTCTCTATCCAGACACTCCCTCCTTGCCTGCTCAAAGTTTCTCAAAGATCTTTCACCCCTCTCCCTAACGTACTCTTGCACCCTATCCCTCCATTTCACTGGAGGTCGTCCTCTAGCATTCCCTCCCTCTATCTCACTCACATACACCCTTCTGGTCATCTTACTCTCCTCCATTCACTCCATGTGGCCAAACCACTTTAAGGTCTGTCGCTTCACTTCTTCCACCACTCCACACTTCTTCCCTTCACCCCTGTGACACATTCCAAAATGCTCGTACACACTTTCATTACTCATTCCATTCATTCTACTCACACCACAAGCACTCCTCAAATAACTCATTTCCACTGCCTGCACTCTAGACCTCTGACTTTCATTCCAGGCCCATGTTTCACTTGCATATGTGAGGGTTGGTACTATTATTGTATTTCTCAAATCCCCCTTTACTTCCATGCTCACACTTCTGCCATTCATGATTCATCCCAAAGACCCTACCACCCTTCTTCCTTGCAATGCCCTTTCTCTTATCTCTCCCTCCATACCACCATGCTTACGCATAACTGATCCAAGGTACGTAAACTCATTGACCTCCTCCATTTCTTCACCATTCAGAATTATTTTGCATTCTTTTTCACATTCAATTCCCACTCTATATGGGCATACAAAATCTACAACCTCACTTCTACTTCGCTCACAAACCGTCACTTTACTTCTGTTGACATTTACTTTCAGCTTTCTCCTATTACAGACACTATCAAAAACACTGACCAAAACTACATAGTAGTTTCCCGAATCTTTCTCCTCGACGTTTTTCTTTCCGGCATTTGCTCTGAGTTCCTTCTCTCTTTTCCTTTCCTCAATGGTCATATCATGAGACACACCAACCTTCCTAAATATTTCACCTTTGGCATCTCATAATCCTTTCTTTCAAGGATCCTCTCAGAGTCACCACTATGAGCCTTGGTAGGCTACTCTGTTCTGTTTCTCCCTTGTATCTTCCAATTCGTCTTATCTCCTCAATATCACTGTCCAAACATGTCAAGCCCATCTCACTGCATAATTCTATGAAAATTAGCTTGTCATGCTCAATTTTTTCAGACCTAATTGCCAAGTTCATGCCCTCTTTCACCTTCTCTGGGATACCATACAAGACAATGTTGTTTTTCCTGTCTAATCTATTTTGTACTTGATTGGTAGTTTTATCCAACAGTTCTTTACCATTATGAGCATTGAGGAGCCCAAAAGCAGTAGCTCCTTCAGTACTAGACCCACTGCAAACCTTTGATGCCTATGTCTTCAAGACATCCCTGTAGGATTTTGCCAAATCTTCCTTCACCTCTGCACTCACTTTGTGCAGAAAATCTTGAGTGTATGTGGATAGTCGGTACATAACTGACTCACTTATAATGTGCTGCAACTACAGTAGAGCCCCACTTAGCGCGAGATCAATTAGCGCGAACCGCAATTAGCGCGAGCCACCATCTATCAAGAAAAAAATTAATTAGCGCGAAAGCCTCAGTTAGCGCGAACAGCTACCACGACTGAATTTTGAAAATTGCGCCAAGCCGCCATGATGCGCGGTGGCCTGGGTGGCCTGCCTCACACCACAACACAGCCCCCCGCCACCACTTCCCACACGGTCCCAGTCTCTCATGCTCCCTAACGTCGTCCTACCCCCCCTGGCCCCCCTCGGAGGCTGCCCGCTTCACCTGCCGCCTCCTGCTGGGGGCGGTGCACAGATCGCCGCCCGTGTGGCGCCGCAGCAGCTACTGTCACACTCCGTGTCCCGACCACGCCGCCGCCTCTGCCGCCATCCTCGGGGCGTCGCCGCATCGATTCGCGGGCGTTACTATTACCTGCCATGGCGGGGCAGATGAGGCAAGGCGTCACTATTGACTGAGTGGCCACCGTCACCGTAACACGCTCGATAATAACGAGTTTGATGTCGGCCTGGCCGGGCACGACGCCCACACACGCCCACACCCTGCCCGCCGAACCTTTGCTGGGGCCGAACTCTTGTCACACCCACTTGCCGCCGCCAACACCTTGGGCCGCAAGAGTCACCATCACGGCTCGATAACTGATGACTGCGTATTTTGAGTAATTATCAAACCCAAAAGTCAGACCCACGTGTGCACCAAATAACTTTTTTCATATTGGTTACTTTATTCAATTAGCGCGAATTCAGTTAGCGCGACCGCGTTCATCCACCTAATTCTTGCGCTAAATGGGGCTCTACTGTATAATACAGAATGTGTCGTCGGCTGTAGGCATATGCAGGCACGGATATGGGGGTGGGGAGCCAGATGACCCGGGCCCCCCCCAAAAAAATATTAGGATAACTAAAATATTTGAAATACCCATGAATTGAGAAAACATAAAATATATTTAAGATACCCTTTAAAAGCTAGAGAGCTGGGGAGCGAAGCCGGCCGCCGCTAGATAGCTCTGGACGCTGTCCTCCAAACTTTAAAAAATTCCTCCTCTGTGGTTCCTTGGGCTTTACTATGCGGAGGTGGACGGGATGCTCAGGCAAGATTTAAATTTTTTCGGTGTCTGATGTAATTTTTCACTCCTGCAGGGCACAATGGGCACCGCGCTCTTATGGCCCGCACTCATCTAACAATCTATACTCGTACAGGGCCGTAGTACGCCGTTCCTAGGGGAGGGCTGGGGTGTTGGAGGCCCCCCCCCCCCCCCCCATCTGCTAAAATGTCCACTTTCTGAAAGTCAAAACGAAAATTGGTACCTTTCTGTTGCATTTCTGGAGAACTCAGAATTTTCTTTATTTATTTTCAGTATTTAAGTTCCGGAATCATATATTGAATATTATAGAGCAAGATTTAAAGGCCTAGGAAAAAATCTTTGTGACCTCATTCCTCACATGCAAGCAGAAAGTGAATTTTAGTGCAGGCCACTATCATCATTCGGCACTTGGAAGAGGAAATAAGGGAAGACTTCCTTGCCTTTGTGCGTGCTCATGACCTCACCGGTAAAGGTTTAGCCTGGCTCCTTTTGTGCACCGTTGAAGACCTCGGATTGAACATGGCCAAGTGCAGGGGACTTGGTTTCGATGGAGCAAGTGCCATGGTGGGAACATTCAAAGGGTGTGCCGCAGTACTCATGAAGAAGTACACCCTGGCCAAGCCAATCCACTGCTTTAGCCACCGACAGAATCTTGTACTGACGAAGGCGTGTGACGTCAAGGAAGTGAAGATCGCTCTTCAAACACTGACCCAGGTGTACAACACTGACCCAGGTGTACAACCTGACCCAGGTGTACAACACTGACCCAGGTGTACAACACTGACCCAGGTGTACAGCTTCGTTCATTCTTCAAATATGCGCTCTCTCCGCTTCACAGAGGTTGTCAAGCTTACCTCGGCCAAGTGCGAAACGCTTGTTCCCCTGTGCCCCACCAGGTGGATTGAGAGGCATGACTGAGTGATGGTTTTCGTTGAACTTCTGCCTGTCATCGCTGTTTTTCTCGAGGAGGAACTTGACGCCACCGCTGGGCTCCTTCTCATCGCCATACGTGTTTCCTGCTTTCTCGTTGGACTGGTTGTAGTGGAGTGTATATTGGCACATACTCTCGAGCCGAGCCAAACTTCAGAGAAAAGATGGCGACCTGGTGTCAGCCGATGCCGTGGCATCAAGACCATTTTTGCCAAGTTCAGAGCAGATGCGGAGAATCATTTTCACGACGTGTTCACGAAAGCGGAAGAGCTTTTGGTCGAGGTGGGGTCATCGCATGACACCATCCCTGTGCCACGACTCTGTGGACGACAGACCCAGCGATCAAATGTTCCGTGCGAGAATGCTGAGGAGTACTACCGCCGGGCGGTGTACATTCCATTCATGGACCACATCTTGGCTGAGTTGAAGAGTCGGTTCGGTGACGACACAGTGCCTGTCGCACTTCAGCTCAAGCAACTCCCCAAAGGCCCAGAAACGGATGTTGCATGCGGTTGTGCTTCAAGTGGCGAAGCTCTACGAACTCGACATTGAATCCCTGACACTCGTGAAGGTAGAAGCGGAGCGCTGGGCATTATCTGTTCCGGTCTTCCAAACTATCAAAGAAGCCCAGGCACACGCCAGCACCAGCATCTGAGGAGTACCGTCGGCCAAGAGCGCCTGAACAGGCTTGCCCTCCTCTGTGTCCACCATGATATCCCCATTTCAGTCGAGAGAATGATAAGCAAATTCGGCGAAAAAAAACCGCCGACTACTCTTTTGTTTGGTGTGGCTCTTGTTGAATACTTGGGAATTTGTAAATATATTTCTTTAGATCAGCCAATCTTTGCAAATGTGTTACCTCAATCCCATGTAAAAGAAGCCCTATAAGAATTCCTTTTTATCTTCAGCTGCGTCTAATTTCACATATTAGCTCTTTTTTGTAAAGGTCAGGTTTGTAATTTATATATGACCTGTATTATGATCACCCTTGCTGCTTACATATCGAAATAAACATTTAGTTTTCTTCGAGTGATCGTATGGTGATGATTTCTACCTGTTCAGATCTGCCTTTTTACGGGTCGGATGTGCAATTTGAATTGTTTCTTGTTATTGCTTGCCAGCTTAATATTGATTGCACTTCATATATAGATACAAGAAAAATTCATTTGTCACATATACGTTGATTGCTCGGGAGCTGCGGATTTTAAGCAAAGAACCGCCATCACTATCCATTGGTCTTCACTGTTTGAGGCTGTCGCTAACTTATGAAATTTTACCAGCGGGCTCCCAAATTGATTTTCTGGATCCGCCCTGCTTTGTTCCTCGTGTCGACTGTTATATCAACTGTTTTGCTTTCCACTGCTTCATTAATCACACTCTTGACTTCCTCCCCAACTTTCTGCTTGACTTCATCAATCCTAGATTTGAACTCACTGTTCACTTGAGACCTGATATCATCTCTAATTTCCTCCTTCAGATTCTTGACATCACTCTTGATCTCCTCTAAGGCCTCAGTGGTTTTAGTTTCCAGGGCATCCATACGTCTTTCTACTTTATCCTGTCTCTTGGATGTGTTGGTTACTTGTTTGAACAATTTCCCGCAACAATATCGCATTTGGTACAATACCAGTGAATCTTACTTACTTGATTGCTGCTCAGGAAATTATACACTGCCTCAGTGACCTCCTCACACTTTATGTGGTGCCACATTTCACATAGTTCACAGCCTAGAGCCTTGTCTTCCTCACCAACCTTAACCTTACAGACTGGGCATGTGTCTGTTTGTTTATCTGCGTCGCTATCGTCTGCCCCTGTCAGCTGATCATCCCCGCCCCCAGCCGCAAGGCTTGTTTTGCCAGATCCAACAGTATCCTTGGTTTTTGTGCCCGCCTGCTTACTAGACGGATTATTCTTCGAACGATTCATTCTTCTGGCAATATTACTATTGGAGAATTCCTTCACTTTTACAGAGCTCTCACGGGCACGTCTACCCTCGACCACGACCACGGACCCTAGGCTGCCGGTGTGTGGAGGAAAAGAGAACAAGGAAAGAACGAGGACAACAGCAACACACTCAGCTTCCGCAAAGGTTGGGGCCGCCTCACCTGCAGGGCTGGACAGCAGCATGAGTGGCCAGGACAAGCAGGAGCAGACTGCTGCAGGGGGCAGGAGGGTCAGTGGTCACCAGATGAAGCAACTGGCTGCTGGCAACTCCAGCAACAAAGGAGAGAGGAAGTTTGTGTGTCTGGAGTGTGGAAAAGAATTAACCACAAGGCATGGCCTCAGATATCACACCCTTACACACACTGGTGTGAAGAACTATGAATGTAAGGAATGTGGGAAACAATTCATCCAGAAGAGTACCCTTGATAGACACACCCTTACACACACTGGTGTGAAGAACTATGAATGTAAGGAATGTGGAAAAAAATTCAACCGGAAGGGTAGCCTTGATACACACACCCTTACACACACTGGTGTGAAGAACTATGAATGTAAGGAATGTGGGAAAAAATTCATCCAGAAGAGTACCCTTGATACACACACCCTTACACACACTGGTGTGAAGAACTATGAATGTAAGGAATGTGGGAAAAAATTCACCCTGAAGGGTAACCTTGATACACACACCCTTACACACACTGGTGTGAAGAACTATGAATGTAAGGAATGTGGGAAAAAATTCATCCTGAAGGGTAACCTTGATACACACACCCTTACACACACTGGTGTGAAGAACTATGAATGTAAGGAATGTGGGAAAAAATTCATCCGGAAGAGTACCCTTGATAGACACACCCTTACACACACTGGTGTAAAAAGTCATGAGTGTGAAGAGTGCGGGAAGAGGTTCAGTGTGAAGCAGGCACTCAATCGACATGTCTTCAGGCACTATGGCCTTAGAGAGTTCAAGTGTGATGTTTGTGGAAAGCTCTTTAAGACAAGAGAGGACATTGCCAGGCACATGAAGATCCACTTCTGAAGTGTGTCTGCCTACAGTAGTTATAGTGACCGAGGTAAGGAAGGGGATGGGAGGGAGAGGAAGGGAAGAGGGAGGAAGGCTGCAGTAGGGAAGGCTAGCCCAAGAACGGGAAGGAAGGAAAGGGAAGGCAGAGCAAGGGAAGGAAATCCCAAGGAAGGAAAAGGGAGAGTAATGTGGTGTGGCTGGGTGTGGTGTGTGGTGTGGTGTGGTGGGGCTGGGTATGGTGTGGTGTGTGGTGCAGCTGGGTGTGGTGTGGTGTGTGGTGCGGCTGGGTATGGTGTGGTGTGTGGTGGGGCTGGGTGTGGTGTGGTGTGTGGTGAGGCTGGGTGTGGTGTGTGGTGCGGCTGGGTGGTGGTGTGTGGTGGTGGCTGTGGTGTGGTGGTGTGGTGTGGCTGGGTGTGGTGTGGTGTGGTGGGGATGGGTCTGGTGTGGTGTGTGGTGGGGGTGGGTGTGGTGTGGTGTGTGGTGTGTGGTGTGTGGTGTGGTGTGGTGTGTGGTGTGGCTGGGTATGGTGTGGTGTGGTGTGGCAGGATTTGACTCGGTGACTTTTTTTACCTCGCTGTTGGTGGTGTTTGCAGAAGGACAAGCAGGACCCGGACGGTGACATCATTATGAGGCTTGAGTACGGTCTCCTGAACTCCTCGTCCCTGGAGCTGATTGGTGAGTTGGCGACTCTGTTTTTTCTTTGTTCACATGTCTCTCTGTCTCTATCTCTGGTTGTGGCTTTTAATTGATGGGTCTGTCTATGTCTGTGTCTCTGGATGTTTTATTTGCTTTTCATTTTCTCTCTCTGTCTGGGTCTCTCTATGTCTTCTCTATGTCTTTGTCTCTGTTTTTCTCTCATTTTCTCTCCCTGTGTGTCTCTGTCTCTCTTGATGTTTTATTTGCTTCTCATTTTCTCTCTCTGTCTGTGTGTCTGTCTCTCTGTGTCTTTGTCTGTCTCTGTCTCTCTCTGGATTTCTGTAGCTTTTATTTATTTTTACAACAAAGGAGACGGCTCAAGGGCAACAAAAAGTGCATAGAAAAAAAAGGCCCGCTACTCACCGCTGCCATAATAGACGAAAGTAAAGAGTGGCCAAGAGAGAGGTCAATTTGTGGTGGAGAGGTGTCTTGATAATGGCTGTTTTATGTCTACTTCTCATTTGGTCTCTGTCTGTCTCTGTCTCTGGGTTTCTGTAGCTTGTAGTGATAGTTCTCTCTCTCTCTCTCTCTCTCTCTCTCTCTCTCTCTCTCTCTCTCTCTCTCTCTCTTCTGGAAAAACAAATTGAGTAGGTAACCTGGTGCGCACTTTCTCCGCAGAGCAACCCATCACTGACCCGTACGCTCTCAACAGCGCGGAGACGGTGGTGAGCATAGCCAAGGGGTGCGAGGAGGAGGTGTGCAAAGTGGACATGCAGACCGAGGTGGCGTTCCTGGATGGGTGAGTCTGAGGGGGATGGGAGGAGAATGTGCGTTAAGATGCGATTGGTTCAGCTGTGTCAAAGTTCTCAAGCTCTGTTCAAGTCTTCCATCCTCAAACTTCACTTGTAATCTTGTCTTAACCTCACTTTCCAGCAATAACAGTTCGCTCTGAGGGGGATGGAATGCTAATGTGTGATCAGTTAAGCTGTGTCAAAGTTCTCAAGTTCTTTTCAAGTCCTCAAACTTCACTTGTAATCTTGTCTTAACCTCACTTTCCAACAATAACAGTTTGGTCATCATAGGCAAGATCAACCGGCTTGAGGTGACAGCAAGCAACAAGGGGGAACACGTGTACCTCCCCAGCCTAATGGTGAGCCTGGCGCCGCCCCTCGTGGTCTTCCAGCCTCCTCACCAGTGCATCTTCCACTCCTCCGAGCTTGTGTATAACTTGACCAACCCTCTGAAGAGCAGTGCTGAGGTGAGTGAGGGAAGGGAACGGAAGGGAAGGGAGAGGAAAGGAGGGAAGGCTGAGAAAGGGAAGGGAAGGGAAGGTCAAGGAAGGAAAGGGAAGGTCAAGGAAGGAAAGGGAAGAGAGAGGAAAGGAAATTGAAGAGAGGAGAAGGGAATGGAAGGTCAAGGAAGGGAACGGAAAGGATGGAAAGGGAAAGGAAAGGATAGGGAAGGGAAGAGAGAGGAAAGGAAAGGGAAGGGAAGGTCAAGGATGGAAAGGAAAGGATAGGGAAGGGAAGGGAGAGAATCAGAATCAGAAAATTTATTTCCATTTTATACAATGGTTATTCTTTACAGGCTTAAAACTATAGAGTGTTCCCCCCCCCCAGGCGGGGACTCCGAGGCAGGGTGAAGGTGCGCCATTTTGAAATTTGGGAAAAGATGTCTACATAGTTTGTCTATTTTTGATCTGTTGTCTGTCTGGAAAGCTGGATTTTCTTATAGCCTTCTCAAACTAATGCTTCCTCTACATAGTTTGTCTATTTTTGATCTGTTGTCTGTCTGGAAAGCTGGATTTTCTTATAGCCTTCTCAAACTAATGCTTCCTCTACATAGTTTGTCTATTTTTGATCTGTTGTCTGTCTGGAAAGCTGGATTACCTCACGTCATTAGAATGCAATTGATACCTTTTCTTGGCCTTTGGAAAGAGTTGATGTGAGGGGAAGTGTTGAGGATGCCCGCCTACAGTCCTTGCTGAGCAGTTTCTGTGTCTTTCAGAGCGTGTGAAGCAGTTTGCCAACCTGGTCCTGGCCCTCATGATGCTGTTCGCCAGGTACAATCACTGGATGGTGGGCGACAAGTTTGAGAGACTCGCCCCCTCACTGGTAATTATGCCCCGTTGTCATTTTTCCTTCTCTCTGTTCAGGGGCAGGACCTAGTGTTTTTTATGCCTTTTTTGTTTTATTGCCCTTGAACTCTAAAAGATAAAACTACATAACCTCCCCTAACCTAACCTTACCTTACGTCTCCTAACTAAACCTATCCTCCCCTAGCCTACCTTAACCTAACCCCCCTTACCTCCCCTCCCCTCCCCCCCCAGGTGTTCTTCATGCTAACCTGCTGGCTCATCGCTGAGTACCAAATCCACCGGAAGGAGAAGATGGACAAGGCGGCGGCAGCGGCCAAGAAGTCACCCGCCGCAGCTGCCGAAGGGAAGGACGGAGGAACAGCCGCCAACTCCATCGCTGGCAGATCCACGTCTACTCTCGTCTCCTCCTCCGCCTCCTCCTCCTCTCAACATGGACGGTCGAAAAAGGATGTTTAGTGTGGAGGTGTTTGATTGGGGTATGTGGGTTGGTGTTTATAATTTCATTTGTGTGTGTGTGTGTGTGTGTGTGTGTGTGTGTGTGTGTGTGTGTGTGTGTGTGTGTGCTACCCTTCCCTCCCTCCCTCACCCCAATGTTTGTCTCTAGGTGTTTGTAGGTGATAAGATGACCTTTCAACACACCTTCTTTCTTTCCTTTATTCTTTCCCTCTTTACGACATTATTGTAAGTATACGTAACCTTGAACTAATGAAATACAAGTTACGTGAACCCTACCCTCGAGATATGTTATTTTCATCTCTGTAGGTATAGGCAAGATTACGTCTCTTAAACTAACGATATATAAGTTATGTCAACCTTAACCTGCGAGGTGTTTGTATAAGTAACCTCAATTCACTGGTATGTTTGTATAAGTAACCTCAATTCACTGGTATGTTTGTATAAGTAACCTCAATTCACTGGTAAGTTTGTATAAGTAACCTCAATTCACTGGTATGTTTGTATAAGTAACCTCAATTCATGGGTATGTTTGTTTAAGTAACCTCAATTCACTGGTATGTTTGTATAAATAACCTCAATTCACTGGTATGTTTGTATAAGTAACCTCAATTCACTGGTATGTTTGTATAAGTAACCTCAATTCACTGGTATGTTTGTATAAGTAACCTCAATTCACTGGTATGTTTGTTTAAGTAACCTCAATTCACTGGTATGTTTGTTTAAGTAACCTCAATTCATTTCATATGTTGTATGTTACAGTGATCTCTGTATGTATAGGGAAGATTACATCCTTTAAACTAGCAAAATATAAGTTACGCCAACCTTACCTACGAGATGTTTGTATAAATAACCTCATTTCATTTCATATGTTACCTTGATCTGTATGTATAGGGAAGATTACGTTATTTAAACCGATGGAATATAATTTGTCAACCTTACTTACGGGATGTTTCTATAAGTAACTTCAATTCACACTTTGATCTCTGTACGTCGAGTCAAGGTTACGTCAGCCCAGCACTCACTGTTTGCTTATTTCTCGTCTTTACGTAGACGTAACATTACGATCCTTATATTGTTGTAGGACTTGTATTGTGGAGAGGAAGTATTGCTGTAGGACTTGTGTTAGGACTTGTGTTGTGGAGAGGAAGTATTGCTGTAGGACTTGTGTTGTGGAGAGGAAGTATTGCTGCAGGACTTGTGTTGTGGAGAGGAAGTATTGCTGTAGGACTTGTGTTGTGGAGAGGAAGTATTGCTGTAGGACTTGTGTTGTGGAGAGGAAGTATTGCTGTAGGACTTGTGTTGTGGAGAGGAAGTATTGCTATAGGACTTGTGTTGTGGAGAGGAAGTATTGCTGTAGGACTTGTGTTGTGGAGAGGAAGTATTGCTGTAGGACTTGTGTTGTGGAGAGGAAGTATTGCTGTAGGACTTGTGTTGTGGAGAGGAAGTATTGCTATAGGACTTGTGTTGTGGAGAGGAAGTATTGCTGTAGGACTTGTGTTGTGGAGAGGAAGTATTGCTGTAGGACTTGTGTTGTGGAGAGGAAGTATTGCTGTAGGACTTGTGTTGTGGAGAGGAAGTATTGCTGTAGGACTTGTGTTGTGGAGAGGAAGTATTGCTGTAGGACTTGTGTTGTGGAGAGGAAGTATTGCTGTAGGACTTGTGTTGTGGAGAGGAAGTATTGCTGTAGGACTTGTGTTGTGGAGAGGAAGTATTGCTGTAGGACTTGTGTTGTGGAGAGGAAGTATTGCTGTAGGACTTGTGTTGTGGAGAGGAAGTATTGCTGTAGGACTTGTGTTGTGGAGAGGAAGTATTGCTGTAGGACTTGTGTTGTGGAGAGGAAGTATTGCTGTAGGACTTGTGTTGTGGAGAGGAAGTATTGCTGTAGGACTTGTGTTGTGGAGAGGAAGTATTGCTGGGACTTGTGTTGTGGAGAGGAAGTATTGCTGTAGGACTTGTGTTGTGGAGAGGAAGTATTGCTGTAGGACTTGTGTTGTGGAGAGGAAGTATTGCTGTAGGACTTGTGTTGTGGAGAGGAAGTATTGCTGTAGGACTTGTGTTGTGGAGAGGAAGTATTGCTGTAGGACTTGTGTTGTGGAGAGGAAGTATTGCTGTAGGACTTGTGTTGTGGAGAGGAAGTATTGCTGTAGGACTTGTGTTGTGGAGAGGAAGTATTGCTGTAGGACTTGTGTTGTGGAGAGGAAGTATTGCTGTAGGACTTGTGTTGTGGAGAGGAAGTATTGCTGTAGGACTTGTGTTGTGGAGAGGAAGTATTGCTGTAGGACTTGTGTTGTGGAGAGAAAGACCTGTAGGACTTGTGTTGTGGAGAGGCTACCAGTGAAGGATATCCAGCACCAATACCACATGGGAAACACTCCACTATCCACCACAGAGGCAGAGAAAGACCTGGGAGTGTATGTTACCAGGCTACCAGTGAAGGGATATCCAGCACACCAATACCACATGGGAAACACTCCACTATCCACCACAGAGGCAGAGAAAGACCTGGGAGTGTATGTTACCAGGCTACCAGTGAAGGGATATCCAGCACACCAATACCACATGGGAAACACTCCACTATCCACCACAGAGGCAGAGAAAGACCTGGGAGTGTATGTTACCAGGCTACCAGTGAAGGGATATCCAGCCAACCAATACCACATGGGAAACACTCCACTATCCACCACAGAGGCAGAGAAAGACCTGGGAGTGTATGTTACCAGGCTACCAGTGAAGGGATATCCAGCACACCAATACCACATGGGAAACACTCCACTATCCACCACAGAGGCAGAGAAAGACCTGGGAGTGTATGTTACCAGGCTACCAGTTGATGTATAGACAGCACACCAATACCACATGGGAAACACTCCACTATCCACCACAGAGGCAGAGAAAGACCTGGGAGTGTATGTTACCAGGCTACCAGTGAAGGGATATCCAGCACACCAATACCACATGGAAACACTCCACTATCCACCACAGAGGCAGAGAAAGACCTGGGAGTGTATGTTACCAGGCTACCAGTGAAGGGATATCCAGCACACCAATACCACATGGGAAACACTCCACTATCCACCACAGAGGCAGAGAAAGACCTGGGAGTGTATGTTACCAGGCTACCAGTGAAGGGATATCCAGCACACCAATACCACATGGGAAACACTCCACTATCCACCACAGAGGCAGAGAAAGACCTGGGAGTGTATGTTACCAGGCTACCAGTGAAGGGATATCCAGCACACCAATACCACATGGGAAACACTCCACTATCCACCACAGAGGCAGAGAAAGACCTGGGAGTGTATGTTACCAGGCTACCAGTGAAGGGATATCCAGCACACCAATACCACATAGGAACACTCCACTATCCACCACAGAGGCAGAGAAAGACCTGGGAGTGTATGTTACCAGGCTACCAGTGAAGGGATATCCAGCACACCAATACCACATGGGAAACACTCCACTATCCACCACAGAGGCAGAGAAAGACCTGGGAGTGTATGTTACCAGGCTACCAGTGAAGGGATATCCAGCACACCAATACCACATGGGAAACACTCCACTATCCACCACAGAGGCAGAGAAAGGCCTGTGAGTGTATGTTACCAGGCTACCAGTGAAGGGATATCCAGCACACCAATACCACATGGGAAACACTCCACTATCCACCACAGAGGCAGAGAAAGACCTGGGAGTGTATGTTACCAGGCTACCAGTGAAGGGATATCCAGCACACCAATACCACATGCGAAACACTCCACTATCCACCACAGAGGCAGAGAAAGTCCTGTGAGTATATGTTACCAGGCTACCAGTGAAGGGATATCCAGCACACCAATACCACATGGGAAACACTCCACTATCCACCACAGAGGCAGAGAAAGGCCTGGGAGTATAATTATGTTACCAGGCTACCAGTGAAGGCAAAATCCGTGCCAATTGCAGCGGACGAGTTAGAAATATATATACATATAGCATTTTGAAGAGTTAGATTTTTTTTTTTTTTTTTTTTTTTTTTACATGTGGCCTACAGCGCCGGTAGGCTAATCCATATGAGCCTGATGGTTGGCCCTAGCCCGTCATGGCGCAGGCAATTGTTTATAGTGGCGCCATTATTATTATTGGCTCATGCTGCCCCCCGGAGCTCATTCTTGATTCCACTTGTGCTGCAGAGCTTCTTCTAGAGTCTGGGTTGATAGGTGGTCTTCAGGACAGCATGTGGGTAGTCTTAGGCCACTCGGCGGTGACTGAAGAATCGCTGGTGAATAGCGGCGGATTCGAACCCACATCATGGACCGCGCAGCGGAATGCGAGGCCAGCACGCTAACCACTCAGCCACTGCCTCCCCTGAATGCATGCCTACATTTTTTTTATGGTAAAGGAAACAGCTGAGGGCAGTAAATGAAGCAGGAGTCACATCACGGCAGCCACTATAAATAAAATTCGCCTGTTCCGCTAGTGGGCTGGGGCCGTCCAAGAGGGCCTACTGGTGCTACAGGCAGACAGGGGATAGACAGGAAGCTGATGAGAAAATAGAATTCCCAAACCAATTCTGGTGTGTGTCTGTATGCATGTGTGTGTGTGTGTGTGTGTGTGTGTGTGTGGACTAGAACAAACAAACAAAAAACATAGACCAATAGTTACATTAGGAAGACATACTCAATAAGGAAAAAACTTATTCATGGAAACCAACAAGGAAAGGTTAGATACTGAGGAAGGGAGGAAGAACAAAGGGGTGGAATAAGATAACATGTGCTTGTGTGCTTAGAACTGAGTGTTGGAAGATCAAGACAGGAAGGAAGGGCATGATTGCAGGCTGCTGGAAAATACAATACAATACATTACGATAGATTACAGTATGGAAAGTATGTACCTACCTCTAATAGTACATACTGAGGATGATATGTAGCTACTTCTTCCATCCTCACAATTAATACAGGAAGGAAGGGCATGATTGCAGGCTGCTGGAAAGTACAAAAAGATACATTGCAATAGATTACAATATGGGATAATAGTGTAGCTACTTCTAATAGTATATACAGAGGATGATATGTAGCTACTTCTTCCATCCTCACAATTAATACAGGAAGGAAAGGCATGATTGCAGGCTGCTGGAAAGTACAAAAAGATACATTGCAATAGATTACATCATGGAATAATAGTGTGTAGCTATACTAATACAGAGGATAATATGTAGCTACTTCTTCCATCCTCACAACGAAGGCAGCATTTCCAGACAGTAAGTAACAGCATAATCGCAAACCTCTGGAAGATACAAAGTGACACAAAGTGAAAACATAATTGGAAGCTGCTGCTGGAAATTACGAAAAGGACATTACGAGATGAAACACAACAGACCAGCGTGCTTCCTCCTTCCTCTGAATTATGGCAAAATCTCTTGGACAGGAACTGAAAAGAAAATGACAAACTGCTGGAAAAATACAAAGAACTACTGGGAAAGAAATGGACGCAAGGTGATAGATTATGTTACGAAATGGGGAAATAATACGTGAACTAACTGTCCCTTCCCCTGAATAGAGACACATAAGCCAATGCCAAGGAAATAAAGACACTAGACCAGTGGCTCCCAAACTTTTCACATGATGCCCCCTATTGATTTATAAGAAATCCTCACGCCCCACATCATTTGTTACTCCTTCATGTGTGTGTGTGTGTGTGTGTGTGTGTGTGTGTGTGTTTATTTCTTGCAAAACTGCAATTTTTGGCAGATGGAATCACGCCCTCTCTTTACCTAGCTCACGCCCCCCAAGGAGGCATGCCCCCCAGATTGGGAACCACTGCACCAGACGATAGATTGTCACGAAATAGGGCAATAATATGTGGGGTCATCAGTGCAGGTGTGGGGTCATCAGAGCAGGTGTAGGGTTGGCAGGGCAGGTATGGGACCATCAAGGATTATTGTCAGGACAGGTGTGGGGCTCTCAGGGCAGGTGTTAGGCCGTCACGGCAGGTGTGTGACTGTCAGGGCAGGTGTGGGACTGTCAGGTCAGGTGTGGCAGGTGTGGGACTGTTGTCAAGGCAGGTGTGGGGCCATCAGCAGGTGTGGGACTGTCAGGGCAGGTGTGGGACTGTCAAGGCAGGTGTGGGGCCATCATGGCAGCTGTGGGACTGTCAGGGTAGGTGTGGGGCCGTCGTGGCAGGTGTGGGGCCGTCATGGCAAGTATGGGACTGTCAAGGCAGGTGTTGGGCCATCATGGCAGGTGTGGGGCTGTCATGGCAGGTGTGGGACTGTCATGGCAGGTGTGGGGCCATCATGGCAGGTGTGGGACTGTCAGGGCAGGTGTTGGGCCATCATGGCAGGTGTGGGACTGTCAGGGCAGGTGTGGGACTGTCAGGGCAGGTGTTGGGCCGTCACGGCAGGTGTGGGACTGTCAGGGCAGGTGTTGGGCCGTCACGGCAGGTGTGGGACTGTCAGGGCAGGTGTTGGGCCGTCACGGCAGGTGTGGGACTGTCAGGGCAGGTGTTGGGCCGTCACGGCAGGTGTGGGACTGTCAGGGCAGGTGTTGGGCCGTCACGGCAGGTGTGGGACTGTCAGGTCAGGCGTGGGGCCGTCACGGCAGGTGTGGGACTGTCAGGTCAGGTGTGGGGCCGTCACGCCAGGTGTGGGACTGTCAGGTCAGGTGTGGGGCCGTCACGGCAGGTGTGGGACTGTCAGGGCAGGTGTTGGGCCGTCACGGCAGGCGTGGGACTGTCAGGGCAGGTGTTGCCCGTAGGGCCGTCATGGCAGGTGTGGGACTGTCCGGGCAGGTGCGGGGCGGTCATGGCAGGTGTGGGACTGTCAGGGCAGGTGTTGAGCCGTTATGGCAGGTGTGGGACTGTCATGGCAGGTGTGGGGCCATCAGGGCAGGTGTGCGACCGTCAGGGCAAGTGTGGGGGCATCAGGGCAAGTGTGGGGCCGTCATGGCAGGTGTGGGCCGACTGTCAGGGCAGGTGTTGGGCCGTCAGGGCAAGTATACGATCGTCAGGGTAAGTGTGGGGAGGTGTGCGTCCGTCAGGGCAGGTGTGGGTCCTTCAGGGCATGTTTTGGCCCGTCAGGGCACGTGTGCGATCGTTAGGGTAGGTGTGCGATCGTCAGGGCAGGTGTGGGGCCGTCAGGGCAGGTATGGGGCCATCAGAGCAGGTGTGGGGCCATCAGGGCAGGTGTGGGGCCATCAGGGCAAATATACGATCGTCAGGGCAGGTGTGCGATCGTCAGGGCAGGTGTGGGGCCATCAGGGCAGGTGTGATCGTCAGGGCAGGTGTGGGGCATCAGAGCAAGTGTGGGGCCATCAGGGCAGGTGTGGGGCCATCAGGCCAGGTGTGGGGCCATCAGGGCAGGATTGGGGCCATCAGGGCAGGTGTGGGGCCATCAGGGCAGGTGTGGGGCCATCAGGGCAGGCCAGGTGTGGGGTCATCAGGGCAGGTGTGTGATCGTCAGAGCAGGTGTGGGGCCATCAGGGCAAGTATGGGGCCATCAGGGCAGGTGTGCGATCGTCAGGGCAGGTGTGGGGCCATCAGGGCAGGTGTGGGGCCATCAGGGCAGGATTGGGGCCGTCAGGGCAGGTTTAGGGCTGCCAGGGCAGTCGTGTGCATGGGGCCGTCAGGGCAGGTGTGTTGCCGTCATGGGGGCCTTCCTGTGGTCAGGGGCCGTCTGTCTTGCCCATAATTCAACCCCAATCTTACCTATGACACACACCCGTGTTCTCTCACCTGGTGGGCTTCCCAGAATCCGGTAGACACAGGGCCCAAAAGGAAGCCGCACTCTCCTGATGCGCCAGCCCGACTAGTTCAGTAACCTCCGTACATACAAATACATGTGCTATAGACAGAGCAGGAATTGTGCATCATGTGCAGCAAAGTAAATAATCAATTAATAATATGTAAATGAACAAACTAACATGTAAAAAGTCTGTCACCGAGATGAGCAGCAAGGGATGCTTTGAATGCCGATAGTGAATTAGCTGAAACAACATGCTGGTCCCCCTCCCGCTCTCCACGGCCAAACGCCTTATCTCCCGCACCTGCCGCGCCTCCTGGGACGACAAGCTCGCCAACACCCTCCGCATCACCTCCATGGGCCAATACCGCACCAACTCCTCCCCACAGCCGGCCCGTGGGTGAGGAAAACGTCCCGCGTTCTAGACGTGGCCTTGACGCGCCTCCGCCTGGGCCACACACGCCTCGGCGCTCACCTCCACCGCCTGCGCCTCGTCCCCGACCCTCACTGCCCCTGGTGCAGGACCGTCGAGGACACCATTGGGCACCTCCTGCTGCACTGCCCGCGCCACCACTCCCAGTGAGTGTTGCTCCGACACCAACTCCGCGCCCTGGACGTGCCCACCTTTGACCTGCCCACGCTGCTGGCGGCGGCAGGCGTCCACCCATCACGGCAGGAAGCTGTCATCCGCCTCACCTGCGCCTTCTTTAGGAAGACGGGGCAGCTGACGCGCCTGTGAAGCCCTCACAGGACGACACCAGGGCTCATGTGAGCGACTAGATCGCCGCGGCCCAAAAACAACAACAACAACAACAACATGCTGGAGAAGAGAGTTCCACAGCGAAATACCTCTGACGTTGAAGAACCTCTTGCGGATCTCTAATTCAGTTCTTATGTGTGCAACCTTATATTGATGGCCTCTTGTGGTGCCTAGAGGTGGACTGACAAACATATCCTCGACCTCGGGGGCAATAGCACAGAAACCGTGAAATATTTGCCAATACTTCACCATGTCATGTCGTAGCAGCCGACCATGGACAGAGTACAAGTCCAAAGCCTTCAGTCTCTGGGAATAACTTAGATGCTTCATACCTCTAATGTTCCTGGTCCAACGTCTCTGCACTGACTCAAGTGAGTTGAGATCAGTAATATATCCCAGATTCCACACAGCTGAACAATATTCAAGTAAAGGCCGAATGTGCGTCACATAAACAGGGACAAGAAAGGTAGCATCGCGGTTAACTGTAGATTGAAGTAGATTTTGAGCCATGCCACCTGCTTTCTGGACGACGTACGTGCTGGTGAAATTTCAAGGAAAAATCGACATTAACCCCAAGGTCCATTGCAGAATCTTTAACTGGAATAGGAATGCCATTTAGATAATACATACCAGAGGCCGGTAAACCCGACAAGTCCACGGTCCGCCTCTGGAATTTGACAACTACACATTTATTAATGTTCATGGATAAACCCCAAGACAATGCAACTTTGTAAAGATTATCAATATCTCTTTGACAAGAAGCCATGTTTTGGTGAGCAGTATGCACACAGTTAGTCTCAATTGAAATATACAATTTAAGGTCATCAGCAAAAATTTTTGTATGGGAACTAATGTCATGAGTAAGAAAGTTAATATATAGAAGAAATAGAAGTGGACCAAGAACTGAACCCTGGGGCACTCCACTGACCACATCGTAAGGACGACTCAACTGACGATCGACTACAACATTCATAACCCGAGATTTTAAAAACTCCCTTATCCAGCCCAAAAGCTTGCCTGTAATAGCCAATTTCCTAAGCTTATCCAACAAAATGTCATGACATACAGTGTCGAAGGCCTTAGAAAAGCCAAAAAGAATGAGATCAACATTTTTACCCTGGTCCATGGCACAAGTAACATCATTGTATGTCCGCAGCAGCTGGTCCTCTGTGGATCTGCCTGGACGAAAACCAAACTGCTCATTACACAAAATGTTATTACTTGTGGCATAATCAAAAATAAATTTACATAATATACGCTCAAGAGATTTCACACAGACTGATGACAGCGATACTGGTCTATAATTTAAAGGATCATGTCTAATCCCCTTCTTAAAGATTGGCACAATCAAGGACCTCTTCCATATGGATGGTAGAGTGCATGTGTCCAGAGAGTGTAATGCATTGTGCTGCCAAAACAAGTGTGTGTATTGTACGTAGGAGATGACAACCCCCCAGCCTTACCCTTATACACTGCACTGCCAGATTCGTGTTGCCTTACCTAGCTAGACATCTTACCTAGACGGGTTCCACGAGAAGGGAACCCCACAAGTGCCTACACACCAGCAGAATACATATTTGTGTAATTACTCTTAACACTGAAACTATTGTTATGCCGGACGTATTACTTGGGTTCCGTGTCGCCGTCGCAAGACTCCGTGGAAGGGAGATATGTAAACACTGCACAACTTCTGTAGTTTAATATTCTTCCTTAGTAGTACACTTCACTCTTGACTCTTCACTGGCCACTAGCTTACTATGACTCGGACTGGGACTCTCTCGCCCTCTTCTCCTATATATATCCAGAACAGTAAAGTCTAGAATGTTACAGTATATTTTAGATCATACAAGAACATGTAGCAAAAATATATGCGAGTTGGCAACACTTCCCGCCTGGCGTCTGGCCGCGCCCCGCGGGGCGCGGACGGCTCACCTTGCTCCCCGCCCCCCTGCTCGCTCCTCCCGGAGCCTTCTAGAGGCCCATGGACGCCGGGGGAAGCTTCCAGCACAACAGTACGTAGGGGTTAAAATTCGTATAGCCTTTGACCAAGGTACTCTGCTAGTTTTCTGTTAAATACAGTTAAGGATGTTGACAGGATAACTGTGTCTGGCAGGCTATTCCACAAAGCAATCACTCGGACTGAGAAGTATCGCCTACGTATTTCTGTGTTGCTGTGGGGTAGAAATAATCTGTGTGAATTTCCACGGGTCCTAGATGATGTCTGGAGGGAAAATAACTCAGAGGATTGCACAGGAGAGAGGCCATTGAGAATCTTCCAGACCTTGACTATGTCAGCTCTAAGCATTCTGCCATGCACAGAGAAGAGACCCAAGGCATCCAGTCGGGAGGCATAGTCAAGATTAAATTCCAACAATCTCCTTGGTCCATCATCGCTGGACCCTCTCAAGCATGTCAGTAACACCTACATACCCTATGTGCCATACAACTGAACAAAATTCCTGCACAGGACGGATCGATATGAGAGGTGAGAAGAGATTTCATAAAATCAGGCTCACGGTTAACTGCATGTGCTCTTAAGTAAATTCGACGAAATTCCTGCAGCTTTATTTGCAAGAGAGCGTATGTGGAGATGAAACTTCAATGAAGTATCAACTTGAACCCCTAAATCTGATGCAGACTGCACAAACTGTAAAGGATTTCCTCTAATATAGTAGCCGGAGTACGGGCCAAGATTTGGAGCAGATCCTCGGCAGAACCTAAGAACACGGGTCTTGTCCGAGTTGAGCCTGAGCCCCACGATTCCGCACGTGACACCAGTAGGTCTACATCTCTCTGCACAGAAGCAAGATCTAACAATGTAAGAGAAGGTTAGTCTTATTTATCTTTTGGTATATTTTCAGATCATCAGCGAAAATTTTGTATTTACAGGTCAGACCGTGAGCCACAAAGTTAATATAAATGAGAAAAAGGGTTGGTCCAAGGACAGACCCTTGGGGAACTCCACTAGTTACATGCGTAAAATCACTCTCAGAACCCCCAACCACAACCTCAATATTCTACCGTTCAGAAATCCGTGTATCCAAGAGAGTAAGGGATTCCCTATACCGATGTGGGAGAGCTTACTGATCATAATGTTATGATTTACTAAAGTCAAATAGTATAAGGTCGACCATATGCCCCTGATCAAGCCAGCAGGTGGCGTCATCATATGTTAGGAGCTGATCATCAACTGAGTGAGCCTTACGTACGGAAGCCAAACTGATTAGAATCTAATAAGTTATTATTCACGAGAAAAGATGCCTTGGGTACCTGGCTATACAGTAACCAGCAGATAACATTATTTCGTCTGATGTGGAAATATATTTACAATTTGTATCGTTTGTGGTCCAATGTAGCGTGTTTGAGGCTCGTGCGTGTAGCGGAAAGTTCCAGTTGGCAACACTGCCAGGTGACAACAACAGCACGCGCCGAGGCCCGAGCAGCATCCCTTCTGGCCCTGCCCAACCAGCCCCCTAAAACACCCCAGAAGAAGAAGACGACGAAGGCTCCACACCCACGGGCCAGCGCTGGGGACCTGCTGGCCAGCGACACCCTCAGCCCCAACACTGCCAGGACAACACCTCCACCACCGCCGCCGGGAAGTCTTAACCTTCTCATGCAGCAGAAGTAGGTAAGCTGTCCTGCACAAGACAGGCCGCCCTCCACTCATAAGAACATAAGAACATAGGGAAACTGCAAGAGGCCGGGTGGCCTACACAGGGCAGCTCCAGAATCCCCCCCACTACTCACGATGGTCGATGGGTGAGGTGTAGTTACAGGGGTTACAGGTAGAGGCTTGATCCTCGTTATACCGGTGTTGTGCGAAATAAGTTGACCGACAAATAATTAGTAACATCGGTATCTGCGCATGCGCGGACTGACAACAACAGATCTGCGAAATAAGTCGAAACCAGAAGGTAAGTAATTTGTTTCACAGCTTTAGTTAATGGATTTTAGCTAGAATATTATCATCTGTAGGTTTTCATATCAACAGAGAGTATCAAGTTATTGTTAATGTGTTATGGGATTACTCTGATGCTGGATATTAAGAGAAAGAGATAAAGAAGAGGCTCGGTCACAAGTTCGTTTCACTGGCCTATTTCACAGGCTTTTGAGGTGTTATAGGCTGTTTCTATGATAAAAGAAAGGCTGAAAATTAGGGTGAATAAAGGGAAAGGGAACGCCAGTATTCATGAACAAGGAAATTGAGTGAGATAAGAGAAAAAAAAGCAATTTCACAACTATTCTGGATCATACAGATGTGTTATTTCTCACTATATTGCACTAGTTACAAGTTTTTACTATTACTTTAAGGTGTATATTGATAGTAGAAGGCCTCTCAATTGTTGCCTCTATATATAGTAAATGTCATAATAGCAATTATGCCTCTTGGTATTTGGAAAAATAAAGGAAAAGTGAAAGCCAAGGTTCTTGGATGGCCCTCCACATTGGGTCTGATATGGAGCTTACATTGTTGGGTGACTGAATTATTAGTCACTGTATCTTATCATGTTTACAAGGCATTTGTTGGTCAGTACTGAAGCTGAAGACCTCAACAAATAAGAGTAATAAGTGATCCCTGTGAAGGGCTGTGAGTGCATACACAGGTTTGTACTGTCATACCCCGAGAGCATATTTTATATTTCCTCTATTTTCCTGCACAACCTCTGCTTGTATCAAACAACACACGAGAAATTAATCAAGACCAGGAGAGGGTATTCGCAGGCTGCCTGGGCTGGGATTGAACCCGCAACCAGCGTGACAAGAGAGCCACTCCCTACCGAGTTGGCAAAAGTGGTACCCCACTGGATAAGTGGGTTATGGGAGGCTCGTTCATCAGGCACAGTTGCCGCACTACAGTACATTATTTGTATATTACTTTGTTAGCTTGTATTTTTTTGTGCCTGCTACTGAAATGATTTTCCTTTTTTGTAGCATATGCTAGAAGAGAGGTATACAGAATAGTGATAAAAATAAGGAGAAACTATTATGTATAAGAGGTTGTTACTAGTACTTATCTATGCCTGGACAAGCAAACTTTAGAGGCACATCATGACAGGCTTTTATCAACTGAATGTATCTATCACCTTACAAACCAAAGCCAATATAATACCGACGGACATTATGAGTTTTAGGTTATGCTGGTAGCAGTGTAGTAACAATAAATGGATATTTTGTGGTGATAGTTTACTCTTTCAGAAGGTTACTATCTGTTAGTTAACTGGGTTTTTGTCAGCTGAAAATAGTTCAGATCTTTCTGTATTTAGCTGAAGTAAAATCAATAAAAAAAATACAGCATCCTAAGACAAGTGTGGTAGTTCTGATGTCTCTGTGAGCCTGTGTCTTGGGGCAGCAGTGTTGTACCCAGCACACTCACTGGCTGGCTTGACAAATATGAGCAATAATACATTCTACATTCATAGCATATGCTCCAAACCTTATATTTTACCTAGATTAATGACCAATCAGCATTCAGCATGCCCCCCACAAGTCTTTGCTTTCTAAACTGCCCTCTCTTGGATGCTGTCCTTCTCTCTGTTCCTTTATCTCCAGTTTCATTTACGGCCGTTCTTTCTCTGCAGTGGTAGACAGTCACTGTTCTTCCCCTAAACCTATCAACAGTGGTGTTCCACAGGGCTCTGTCCTATCACCCACTATCTTCCTGTTATTCATCAATGATCTTTTCATAACAAGCTGTCCTATCCACTCATACACTGATGACCTTGCTATCAATTCCATATTGGGGTAAGAGGAACCTTGTGTCCTTCAATGCCTCAAAAACTCAATTTCTCCACCTATCAACTCGACACAATCTTCCAAACACTTATCCCCTGTTCTTCGACAACACTCAGCTGTCACCTTCTTCAACACTAAATATCCTCGGTCTATCCTTAACTCAAAATCTTAACTGGAAACTTCACATCTCCTCTCTCACTAAATCAGCCTCCTCGAGGTTGAGCGTTCTGTATCGTCTCCGCCAGTTCTTCTTCCCCGCACAGTTGCTTTCGTATACAGGGGCCTTGTCTGCCCTCGTATGGAGTATGCATCTCACTTGCATCTCACTCATACAGCTCTTCTGGACAGAGTGGAGTCTAAGGCTCTTCATCTCATCTGCTCTCCTCCTCTTACTGATAATCTTCTACCTCTTAAATTCCATAACCATGCTGTCTCTCTATCTTCTATCGATATTTTCATGCTGACTGCTTTCCTGAACTTGCAAACTGCATGCCTCCCCCCCTCCTGTGGCCTCGCCACACATGACTTTCTACTCAAGCTCATTCCTATACTGTCCAAACTCCTTATGCAAGAGTTAAATCAGCATCTTCACTCTTTCATCCCTCACGCTGGTAAACTCTGGAACAATCGTCCTTCATCTGTATTCCCTCCTGCCTACGACTAGAACTCTTTCAAGAGGAGGATATCAGGACCCCTCTTATCCCGAAATTGACCTCTCTTTTGGCCACTCCACTGTACTCTTTTTAGGAGCAGTGAGTAGTGGGCTTTTTTTTTTTCATTATTTTTGTTTTTTTATGCTGTAAAAAAAAAGATAAAAAAACTGTAGCAGTGATGGGCCAAATTTGTGGTTTTACTGTATACCAGTGATGGGACAAATTTTTTCCATGATATAAACCCCCCAAAATAGATGCTGCATAAACTGATCACAAATGCGTTGATACATATTATGAAATGGTTTGCGCGAGTGATGATTATTTCTCAATTTTTTTTTTGTGCTTAAAGGCGCCTTTAAGAAACATGGTCCCTGCAGCTACCGAGTTAAGCCCTATATGTGTGCCCAGCACTTTACAGGTCGTCTCTAGCATAGAGGCATAATAATCATGACCTACATTGGAACAACTTTTTTACCTGATCTTGTTTTTTTCTTTACTGTGTTCTAGAAAATGAACTCAAGGCATAGATCCTTGGCTATATGGTTCATCCTTACACCACATAAGTGCTGCTGGAATATGTTTACATTCAGAAATTTAAGGATACCACCTGCAAAATACAAGTTAATGAGGAAAGTGTGTGTGTGTGTGTGTGTCATTTATTGGCCTGGAACTCAGGACATTGTTGTACATTGCATATAATGATACAGATGTTATATTTAAAAAAAAAAAAAAACATCAATATGCTAATTTTCTGATATGATGCTTTTTTAATTTATTTATGTTAGATTATATGCAGTTTCCTACATCTAGGACCTCCTGATCTTCCAGGCCCATAAATGCCACACACTCTTTCCTCATTTGCTTGTATTTTTCAGCTGTCATATTCAAATATATGAATGTACTCACATTCCCCATTGGAACCTTCTTTGTGCATAGAAAAAAACTTGTAGCTAAGAATCCAGCCTTTAGGCTTGGTCCCAGCCCTGAGGCAGTCATCACCAGCCTTCCCAGCTTTCCAACTTTTCTTTGTGGAGTGGTTGATACCTGAGGAAGGTAAGTTCTGGCACACTTGCCCTGTGTCTCCTCCATTGTCTCTAGGGTTGCAGTAATGACACAATATGCACTTAGCATATGTGCTCAACTCAACCTGTTCCTCTTAACTTTGCTTCTCAGATTTTTTTTCTTTTAATCAGAATTTCCTATACCCTTGTTAAACACCCTCAATAAACATAATGTCACTTTCACCTTCACTTTTTTGTCTCATTTTCCTTTACATACTAGGATAGTTTATCCCACCCTTGCTTCTCTTAATTACCTCATAATGATGAACATTAACAATTCTTACAGTAGACAGTTAACAGGAAATAAAGCTAAGCTAAACAGGAAAAGCAAGCTGCATCATGAAGAAACCAACTAATCTGTATGAACAATTAATAAAAAGTAAGGGTTAAAACTAAGCTGATTCAGTCAAGTGAAAATACAGACACGAAATGAGTCAGAAGTTATGGCAAGGATGCAAAGAAAATGGGAGGTATGGAGAGAATGAACAGTGATCCATAACACATACTATGTAAAGACAGGGTTAATGGTGGTGGTGACAGGACTGAAAAAATTATGGCAAAAGGTAAGTCATAAAAAGAATTGGTATGCTGACAATGTCCTTCAGCAGGTGATTGGAAGAGTATCACGTCATTGCTAAAGGGGGAAACTTGAAATAAAGTCGCAAGGGATGGTGTGAAAATGCTCAATTAATTGCATTACTGAAGATTGTATGAACAAACTCAGATTCCATGATCACATAAAGCTATCTTGTGATGCATGTGGCCTGTAATGGCAGGTCACGAAGCCACAAGAGGAAGAATATCTTCCAGTGCATGACTGCGAGCACGAGCTGAGCTATAATAATTTCGCAAGTCCTATAATAAAATTATGTTATTAAATTACTGAAGACTGTAGGAACAAACTCAGGTACGTCACAGCTATCTTGTGATGCATGTGGCCTGTAATGGCAGGTCAGGAAGCCACAAGAAGAAGGATATCTATCACTGCATGACTGTGAGCACGAGCTGAGCTATAATAATTTCGCAGGTCCTATACGTGCGAAATACGCACGAGTTGATTAATTATTATAATACTGAAGATTGTATGAACAAACTTTCTGATTCCATGATCACCTAAAGCTATCTTGTGATGAATGTGTGGCCTGCAATGGCAGGTCAGGAAGCCACATAAGAAAAATACCTATCAGTGCATTGACGATCATAATTTAGAGGCTCATTATGATGTATCTTGCTTGAGGAGGCTTTTATTTATATCTCACAAACTTTATTATTACCCTACACACTTGTTGTTGCTTTATAAACCTAAAGAGAACAGTGTGAGCACGAACTGAGCTATTTATAATAATTTCGCAGGTTGATAAGTATTTCGCACGTCTACGTGCGAAATACTCACAGTTCTAACCGGCGCATGAGCAGATACCGATGTTACTAATTATTTGTCGGTCAAGTTATTTCGCACAACACCGGCAGTACTAGGCACGCATCCAGTACCCCGTCACCCGACTGCACCCACACCTCACTGCCACCTGTCGTCCTCGTCCATGTAGCTATCCAGTCTACTCTTAAAACAAGCTATCGTCCCTGCACAAACTATGTGATTGCTGAGTCTATTCCATTCCCCACCACCCTATTACTAAACCAATGCTTGCCTATATCTCCTAAATCTATACTTTTCTAATTTAAATCCTTTACTGCGAGTTCTATCCTGCTGGCTAATTCTCAGTACTTTACTTATATCGCCTTTGTTGTAACCCTTGACCCATTTGAATACTTCTATCAGATCTCCCCGCACTCTTCGTCTCTCTAGTGAATGTAAGTTTAGATGTTTCAGCCTATTTTGATATGGGAGGCTCCTCAGCCCCTGAATCATCTTGGTCATCCTCCTCTGAACTGATTCTAGCAAGTTGACGTCCATTCTGTAGAGGCAGCTCCTTTGACCCTAAGCTCCCGTGTATCTAACCCCACCTAATATCGCTGTCCATGAATTTATCTAGTCTATTTTTGAATGTGACAATTGTATTGGCACTCACCACGTGACTGCTAAGCCTATTCCACTCATCCAGCACCCTGTTTGTAAACCAATTTTTGCCTGTGTCCCTGTTGAATCTGAATTTATCCAGTTCAAACCCATTACTTCGTGTCCTACCCGATTCTCTTACCAACAAAACCTTATGAATGTCTCCCTTATTAAAGCCCTTCATCCATTTATAAACCTCGATCATGTCTCCATGCACCCTTCGCCTTTCTAGAGAATGCAAGTTTAACTGTTTGAGTCTTTCCTCGTATGGCAAGTTTCTTAACGCCTGAATCATCTTAGTCATCCTCCTCTGCACCGATTCTAACATTTTGATATCCATTCTATAGTAAGGTGACCAGAACTGAACCGCATAGTCAAGATGAGGTCTAACTAATGCTAAATATAGTTTGAGGAAGACTTCTGGGCTTCTGTTGCTTACGCTCCTTGAAATAAATCCCAGTACCCTATTAGCTCGATTTCTAGCTTGAATGCATTGTGCCCTTGGACGGAGATCAGAGCTCACTAAGACCCCTAAATCCCTCTCGCACCCAGACCTGCTTTTGAGAGTGTCATTTAAGCAATAGTTATGTGAGGGGTTGTTCCTACCTACACTCAGAATACTGCACTTCCCTACATTGAACTCCATCTGCCATTTATCCACCCAGTCATACAATCTGTTGAGTTCACCCTGGAGAATACTAGCGTCCTGATCCGACTCAATTACTCTACCGATCTTGGTATCATCTGTAAATTTACCAACATCACTACTAATTCCTGTATCTAAGTCATTGATATGAATAATAAACAAAAGTGGACCTAATACCGAACCTTGTGGGACCCCACTCGTAACACATCTCCAGTCAGATCTTTTACCATTGATTTGCGCTCTTTGCTTCCTATTGCTAAGCCACGCCTTGACCCAGTTCAAAACTTTACCCTCTACTCCGTGAGCCTGTAATTTAAGCAACAGTCGTTGGTGAGGAACTTTGTCAAACGCTTTGCTAAAATCAAGATAGATTACATCATAATTTTCATCTCTGTCAACTGCCTCAAATACTTTATTGTAGAAGGACAAGAGATTGGTGAGGCATGACCTACCTTTTGTGAACCTATGCTGCGAGTCGTGAATTAAGCTACGTTTCTCTAAATGCTCCCGAATGTTCCTGGCTATTATGGACTCCAGCATCTTGCCTATAACCGATGTTAAGCTAATTGGGCGATAGTTTGAAGCAACTGACCTGTCCCCCTTTTTGAAAATCGGCGTCACATTAGCTACTTTCCATAGGCTCGGCACATAGCCAGTATTTACCAACATCTTAACCCCTTCAATACGATGACGCCTACGTAGGCGTCATGAAGCCGTGAAGCCCCAGTAGCATATACGATGACGCCTATGTAGGCGTCATATTTCTATTCTGTTTCTTCTTCTATTGAGTTGTCCCGTACTTTGTGTTGGTTACTAAGTAAAGACGCCGTATGCTGTCCTTGAAATCCTATTGCTCCTCCCACCATCCTTGTTCCCACCAATCACAAAAAATGAGCTACAGTATGCACCGCCTTCTTCCCGCCTTGTTTCTAAAATTAGGAAGTCTCATTGGCTCTCTCTCTCTCTCTCTCTCTCTCTCTCTCTCTCTCTCTCTCTCTCTCTCTCTCTCTCTCTCTCTCTCTCTCAGACACCGAGGCGCCGACCAACGTTGCCAGATTGTCGTACTCGGCCTCCTGTCTGCCAATTTCCGACCCAAAAATCTGCCTCCTCGACCCCAATAATTGCCTTCATATACAGTTATCATTAGAATGGTTAATGATTGGTGTGTTTTGGCAATAGTTATGGGTCAGAAACCGGTAAATACGAGGCTACGAGTATGATAATCTGGCAACGGTGGCGCCGACACCATCACGTCTCGCCCACCCCTCTCTCTCTCTCTCTCTCTCTCTCTCTCTCTCTCTCTCTCTCTCTCTCTCTCTCTCTCTCTCGCTGATAATTTCTCGACATTCTTCCTCATGTACACAATCATCTTCTTTCTCTATTTCTTTCCCCCTTCCCCGTTTCTCCCCTTTCTTTATTTCACGTTGACGCAATTTATATTATGCATAGCAGGTATATGTTGACTCGTCGTGTATGCTGCTTTGCAAATACGGGATACATGTAATGAGGGCTTTCAGCAGCATAATATACGGAGGCGACAAGCAGATACATGCCGGCTCAGGTTTCCCGCGCGCGGCCGAGCACGCCGTATATCAGCCAGGCGGGCTTTTTGAACATCCGGCGCTAAGGGGTTAAGATGTCGGTTAGTGGGTCACTGAGTACATAACCTAATTCCTTTAATACCCTCGGAAATATCCCGTTAGGACCTGGCGACTTGTTCTTCTTAAGCTTATCTATTTCATCCTGAACTACTTGCCTGGTAATGATTATATCCCTCAACTTATCGCCATCCCCGCCCTCGTACACCTGAACCCTTTCCGGTATAGTCGTTCGATCCTCCTGTGTGAATACTGAAAGGAAGTAGTCGTTCAACAATGTGCTCATATTTTCGTAATTTTCTACTAGCTCCCCTGTGTTTGTTTTCAGCGGTCCAATTTTCTTCCGTGTTTTTGTTCTATTCATCTGAAAGAAGCCTTTAGGATTACTTTTCGCCTCATTTGCTATTTTGATCTCATAGTTCCTTTTTGCTATCCTGGTGTTTTTCTTAACCAATCTAGATAGTTCGACGTACCGGCCCCTGAGATGTGTTTCACCATTCTTTATTTTCTGATAAATTCCCTTCTTTAACCCAATCTCGTGTTTTAGTCCACGAGTCATCCACTTAGGATCATTGTTTTCTTTTCTAAGTGTTCGCTGTGGTATATGCTGTCCTTGCCCCTCTACTATTACTCTAACTAAATTATTGTAAGACATTTCTACCTGGTTCTCCTGGCTCTCCAATCTGCAGTTCTGGCCCTCATGAATCCCTAAATTATCCCAGTTAACCCTTTCAAGATGTCTTCGAAGCCCCTCGTAATTTGCTCTTCTGAAATCTGGCACTAACACTGGGTTTGGTTCGCGGGTTACCGCCCAGTCTAAGCTAAAACGAATCGTTCTGTGGTCACTATTTCCTAACTCTCCGCCCAACTCCAACTCACGTAGCAAGTTCCCATTATTGGTTAGGACTAAGTCTAATATGTTATCTCCTCTGGTAGGCTCAGTAACTACCTGCTTAAGGAAATTATCTTGTATAACTTCAAGAAAGTCCTCGGCTTCCAGTTCACCCACTAGGTCTTCCCAGTCTATATTCCTATAATTAAAGTCCCCATTATGCAGACATTTCTCCTACTCGCCCTGCCAGTCTCCTGTAGTAATATACTCGTGTCCTGCCTGTTAAGGCTGGGTGGCCTCCTAGAGTTAATTTTTCTTTCCCTTTGTAAACGTCCACCCAAACTGATTATGAATCCATGTTAGTTTTGACTGAATGTCAACTAAACATTTAAGTGAGTCTTTAACATATAGCGCAACTCCGCCCCCCTTTCTGCCCCTTCTGTCTTTGTGAAACATCTGATAACCTGTTATTTCAAATTCTGATCTAAAATTTCTATTGGCAGTGTCTATTCATGTCTCAGTGATCGCTATTATGTCAAAATTTTCTGAACAAGCTTCACCCCTTAGTAAGTCTATCTTGTTTCTGAGGCTCCTGCTGTTAGTATAGCCCGCCCTCTGTTACTCCCCTATAATTACTTCTAAGCTGCCTGGTTATATTATGAGCTAGATGTCCTCTTCCATTACTCCTCCCATTGCTCCCATTACTCCTTCCCCCCTCACCTATACTAAAAAATCCCTCAGGGTACCAAGTGCTCGCTCAAGGGAGTCTGAGAGAGCCTCAACACCCTTGAACGTCAAGTGTATCCCGTCACGGGCGTAGAGGGCGTCGTTGCCAAAGAAGAGGTCCCAGTTGTCGACGAACAGCCACCCATTTCGCTCGCAGTGCTCAGCAAGTCTGCTGTTCACTGCTATCGCCCTGGACAGCCATCCATCGCCAACGCCCCTCCTTGGCAGGACGCCACACACTACTGGCGACCCACCAGCGTCACGTATCCTGCCTAACAATTCTCTAAAACGCCTGAGAAGGTCCTCGCTTGGCACACGAGAAACTGTTTCCGCCACAGCTGAGAAAGACAATGGGGTTCGATCCCTCGCTTGCCATACACGCCTCAATCCTGTCTGATATATGGCCCACCCCTGCCCCTGGGAAACACACCCTCGTCCTGTTCTTATCCTTGGAGCAAAAATACCTGTCAACATAACGAACCTGACTATCACCAACAACAAGAACCCGACGGTCACAGAAACTCACAGAAGAATTCCGGAAGAGGCTAACAAAGCCTGTGTCTCCGGTCTCTGTGTTTCCGTTCGGGTGGTCTCCGTGGTCGAGTTGTCTGGACCCGTGCCCAATATCAATGGCTACCATGTGGTCAAGTTTTTCTCTCTGTGATCTCCATGCCTTATCCAACCTATTTTCAAAGGTTTTAACTGATGGTGCACTCACTACTGCTTCAGGGAGGCCGTTCCAGATATCCACCAGTCTATTACAGAATGAATATTTTCTTATATCTAACCTGGCACATTGTTTATATATCTTCTTACTATGTCCCCGTGTAGCTTGATAATTTTGATCCATGAAGAGGCCGCTGCATATGTCACTGTCGTACACTCCATTCATGATCTTGAACAATTCTATCATATCACCTCTTGATCGTCTGTATGACAGGGTTGGGAGGCCTAATTTCTGTAGTCGTTCTGGATATGACAAGTTCTTCAAGGTTGGTACCAATTTGGTGGCTCTTCTTGAACTGCCTCCACTGCTTCAATGTCCATCTTCTTGCTCGGGGACCAGGCTTGGTTTGCATACTCTAGGTGTGGTCGAACTAAGGCAATAAACAATAACTTGAGTTCTGACTCATCCAGTGTCACAAATGTAAGTCGGATCAGTCCGAGCAATCCGTTAGCCTTATTGATTTTCCTTGCACGGTGTTCTTTAAACTTCAGCTCGCAATCAGTCCAAACTCCCAGGTCCTTTTCCACTGTGATGTCCCTTAGCTCCTCCCTCATGTTGCATGTGACCTTTTCTTCATTTGATGTTCCTAGCCTCATAGCACTGCACTTTTCAGGGTGGAACTCCAACAACCACTTCCCCGACCAATGTTGCATCCTGTAGAGATCTTCCTGCAGTCTAACACAGTCCTCTCTCTTACCAGTTTGTCTGAAAACCTTTGTATCATCAGCGTACAAAAATAATTCGCTGTTGAGTACTACATCTGGTAGATCATTTATGTACATAATGAACAACAGTGGTCCAAGCACTGAGCCTTGGGGCACTCCACTAGTAACCATTTGCCAGTCTGATTCTTCTCCATTTACTATAACTCTGTGTTTTCTCTCTGTCAAGAACGCTGCTATCCAGTTTAAAATGTTGCCCCTGATGTTATAACTTTTTATTTTCTCAATTGATCTCCAATGTGGAACTTTATCAAATGCTTTAGCAAAATCACAATATGCAACATCCACAGCGTTACCTTCATCCAGATACTAATACATGGCCAAGTGCAGGGGACTTGGTTTCGATGGAGCAAGTGCCATGGTGGGAACATTCAAAGGGTGTGCCGCAGTACTCATGAAGAAGTACACCCTGGCCAAGCCAATCCACTGCTTTAGCCACCGGCAGAATCTTGTACTGATGAAGGCGTGTGACGTCAAGGAAGTGAAGATCGCTCTTGAAACACTGACCGAGGTGTACAACCTGACCGAGGTGTACAACCTGACCGAGGTGTACAACCTGACCGAGGTGTACAACCTGACTCAGGTGTACAACCTGACCCAGGTGTACAACTTCGTTCATTCTCCGAATATGCGGTCCGAGGTTGTCAAGGTTATCTCGGCCAAGCGCGAAAAGCTTGTTCCCCCCCCAAAAAAAAATTCGCCCCCCCCCAGAAAATCTCAAGTGTATGCGGATCTTCGGTACATAACTGAGTCGCTTATAATGTGCTGCAACTACAGTAGAGCCCTACTTAGCGCGGGATCAATTACCGCGAGCCACCATCTACCAAGAAAAAAATTAATTAGCGCGAAAGCCTCAGTTAGCGCGAACAGCTACCACGACTGAATTTTGAAAATTGCGCCAAGCCGCCATGATGCGCGGTGGCCTGGGTGGCCTGCCTCACACCACAACACAGCCCCCCGCCACCACTTCCCACACGGTCCCAGTCTCTCATGCTCCCTAACGTCGTCCTACCCCACCTGGCCCCCCTCGGAGGCTGCCCGCTTCACCTGCCGCCTCCTGCTGGGGGCGGTGCACAGATCGCCGCCCGTGTGGCGCCGCAGCAGCTACTGTCACACTCCGTGGCCCGACCACGCCGCCGCCTCTGCCGCCATCCTCGGGGCGTCGCCGCGTCGGCCCCGCGGGGCGTTACTATTACCTGCCATGGCGAGGCAGATGAGGCAAAGCGTCACTATTGACTGAGTGGCCACCGTCACCGTAACACGCTCGATAATAACGAGTGTGATGTCGGCCTGGCCGGGCACGACGCCCACACACGCCCACACCCTGCCCGCCGAACCTTTGCTGGGGCCGAACTCTTGTCACACCCACTTGCTGCCGCCGCCAACACCTTGGGCCGCAAGAGTCACCATCACGGCTCGATAACTGATGACTGATTATTTTGAGTAATTATCAAACCCAAAAGTCAGACCCACGTGTGCACCAAATAACTTTTTTCATATTGGTTACTTTATTCAATTAGCGCGAATTCAATTAGCGCGACCGCGTTCATCCACCTAATTCTTGCGCTAAATGGGGCTCTACTGTATAATACAGAATGTGTAGGCATATGCAGGCACGGATATGGGGGTGGGGAGCCAGATGACCCGGGCCCCCCCCAAAAAAATATTAGGATAACTAAAATATTTGAAATACCCATGAATTGAGAAAACATAAAATATATTTAAGATACCCCTAAAAAGCTAGAGAGCTGGGGAGCGAAGCCGGCCGCCGCTAGATAGCTCTGGACGCTGTCCTCCAAACTTTAAAAAATTCCTCCTCTATGGTTCCTTGGGCTTTACTATGCGGAGGTGGACAGGATGCTCAGGCAAGATTTAAATTTTTTCGGTGTCTGATGTAATTTTTCACTCCTGCAGGGCCAGGGCACAATGGGCACCGCGCTCTTATGGCCCCGCACTCATCTAACAATCTACATACTCGTACAGGGCCGTAGTACGCCGTTCCTAGGGGGGGGGAGGGGCTGGGGGTGTTGGATGACCCCCCCCCCCCATCTGCTAAAATGTCCACTTTTCTGAAAGTCAAAACGAAAACTGGTACCTTTCTGTTGCATTTCTGGAGAACTCAGGATTTTCTTTATTTATTTTCAGTATTTAAGTTCCGGAATCATATATTGAATATTATAGAGCAAGATTTAAAGGCCTAGGAAAAAATCTGTGTGACCTCATTCCTCACATGCAAGCAGAAAGTGAATTTTAGTGCAGGCCACTATCATCATTCAGCACTTGGAAGAGGAAATAAGGGAAGACTTCCTTGCCTTTGTGCGTGCTCATGACCTCACCGGTAAAGGTTTAGCCTGGCTCCTTTTGCGCACCGTTGAAGACCTCGGATTGAGCATGGCCAAGTGCAGGGGACTTGGTTTCGATGGAGTAAGTGCCATGGTGGGAACATTCAAAGGGTGTGCCGCAGTACTCATGAAGAAGTACACCCTGGCCAAGCCTATCCACTGCTTTAGCCACCGACAGAATCTTGTACTGACGAAGGCGTGTGACGTCAAGGAAGTGAAGATCGCTCTTCAAACACTGACCCAGGTGTACAACTTCGTTCATTCTTCAAATATGACCCAGGTGTACAGCTTCGTTCATTCTTTGAATGTGCGCTCTCTCCGCTTCACAGAGGTTGTCAAGCTTACCTCGGCCAAGTGCGAAACGCTTGTTCCCCTGTGCCCCACCAGGTGGATTGAGAGGCATGACAGAATGATGGTTTTCGTTGAATTTCTGCCTGTCATCGCTGTTTTTCTCGAGGAGGAACTTGACGCCACCGCTGGGCTCCTTCTCATCGCCATACGTGTTTCCTGCTTTCTCGTTGGACTGGTTGTAGTGGAGTGTATATTGGCACATACTCTCGAGCCGAGCCAAACTTCAGAGGAAAGATGGCGACCTGGTGTCAGACCATTTTTGCCAAGTTCAGAGCAGATGCGGAGAATCATTTTCACGACGTGTTCACGAAAGCGGAAGAGCTTTTGGTCGAGGTGGGGTCATCGCATGACACCATCCCTGTGCCACGACTCTGTGGACGACAGACCCAGCGATCAAATGTTCCGTGCGAGAATGCTGAGGAGTACTACCGCCGGGCGGTGTACATTCCGTTCGTGGACCACATCTTGGCTGAGTTGAAGAGTCGGTTCGGTGACGACACAGTGCCTGTCGCACTTCAGCTCAAGCAACTCCTCAAAGGCCCAGAAACGGATGTTGCATGCGGTTGTGCTTCAAGTGGCGAAGCTCTACGAACTCGACATTGAATCCCTGACACTCGTGAAGGTAGAAGTGGAGCGCTGGGCATTATCTGTTCCGGTCTTCCAAACGATCAAAGAAGCCCAGGCACACGCCAGCACCAGCATCTGAGGAGTACCGTCGGCCAAGAGCGCCTGAACAGGCTTGCCCTCCTCTGTGTCCACCACGATATCCCCATTTCAGTCGAGAGATTGATAAGCAAATTCGGCGAAAAAAACCGCCGACTACTCTTTGCTTGGTGAGGCACTTGTTGAATACTTGGGAATTTGTAAATATATTTCTTTAGATCAGCCAATCTTTGCAAAAGTCTTACCTCAATCCCATGTAAAAGAAGGCCTATAAGAACTCCTTTTTTATCTTCAGCTGCGTCTAATTTCACATATTAACTCTTTTTTTGTAAAGGTTAGGTTTGTAATTTATATATGACCTGTATTATGATCACCCTTGCTGCTTACATATCGAAATAAACGTTTAGTTTTCTTCGAATGCTCGTATGGTGATGATTTCTACATGTTCAGATCTGCCTTTTTACGGGTCGGATGTGCAATTTGAATTGTTTCTTGTTGCTAGCCAGCTTAATATTGATTGCACTTCATATATAGATACAAGAAAAATTCATTTGTCACATATACGTTGATTGCTCGGGAGCTGTGGATTTTAAGCAAAGAACCGCCATCACTATCCATTGGTCTTCACTGTTTGAGGCTGTCGCTAACTTATGAAATTTTACCAGCAGGCTCCCCAAAATTGATTTTCTGGATCCGCCCTGCTTTGTTCCTCGTGTCGACTGTTATATCAACTGTTTTGCTTTCCACTGCTTCATTAATCACACTCTTGACTTCCTCCCCAACTTTCTGCTTGACTTCATCAATCCTAGATTTGAACTCACTGTTCACTTGAGACCTGATATCATCTCTAATTTCCTCCTTCAGATTCTTGACATCACTCTTGATCTCCTCTAAGGCCTCAGTGGTTTTAGTTTCCAGGGCATCCATACGTCTTTCTACTTTATCCTGTCTCTTGGATGTGTTGGTTACTTGTTTGAACAATTTCCCGCAACAATATCGCATTTGGTACAATACCAGTGAATCTTACTTACTTGATTGCTGCTCAGGAAATTATACACTGCCTCAGTGACCTCCTCACACTTTATGTGGTGCCACATTTCACATAGTTCACAGCCTAGAGCCTTGTCTTCCTCACCAACCTTAACCTTACAGACTGGGCATGTGTCTGTTTGTTTATCTGCGTCGCTATCGTCTGCCCCTGTCAGCTGATCATCCCCGCCCCCAGCCGCAAGGCTTGTTTTGCCAGATCCAACAGTATCCTTGGTTTTTGTGCCCGCCTGCTTACTAGACGGATTATTCTTCGAACGATTCATTCTTCTGGCAATATTACTATTGGAGAATTCCTTCACTTTTACAGAGCTCTCACGGGCACGTCTACCCTCGACCACGACCACGGACCCTAGGCCGCCGGTGTGTGGAGGAAAAGAGAACAAGGAAAGAACGAGGACAACAGCAACACACTCAGCTTCCGCAAAGGTTGGGGCCGCCTCACCTGCAGGGCTGGACAGCAGCATGAGTGGCCAGGACAAGCAGGAGCAGACTGCTGCAGGGGGCAGGAGGGTCAGTGGTCACCAGATGAAGCAACTGGCTGCTGGCAACTCCAGCAACAAAGGAGAGAGGAAGTTTGTGTGTCTGGAGTGTGGAAAAGAATTAACCACATGGCATGGCCTCAGATATCACACCCTTACACACACTGGTGTGAAGAACTATGAATGTAAGGAATGTGGGAAAAAATTCATCCTGAAGAGTCAACTTGACAGACACACCCTTACACACACTGGTGTGAAGAACTATGAATGTAAGGAATGTGGGAAAAAATTCATCCTGAAGAGTACCCTTGATACACACACCCTTACACACACTGGTGTGAAGAACTATGAATGTAAGGAATGTGGGAAACAATTCATCCGGAAGAGTACCCTTGATACACACACCCTTACACACACTGGTGTGAAGAACTATGAATGTAAGGAATGTGGGAAAAAATTCACCCTGAAGGGTAACCTTGATACAGACCCCCTTACACACACTGGTGTGAAGAACTATGAATGTAAGGAATGTGGGAAACTATTCATCCAGAAGAGTACCCTTGATAGACACACCCTTACACACACTGGTGTGAAGAACTATGAATGTAAGGAATGTGGGAAACTATTCATCCAGAAGAGTACCCTTGATAGACACACCCTTACACACACTGGTGTGAAGAACTATGAATGTAAGGAATGTGGGAAAAAATTCATCCGGAAGAGTCACCTTGATACACACACCCTTACACACACTGGTGTAAAAAGTCATGAGTGTGAAGAGTGCGGGAAGAGGTTCAGTGTGAAGCAGGCACTCAATCGACATGTCTTCAGGCACTATGGCCTTAGAGAGTTCAAGTGTGATGTTTGTCGAAAGCTCTTTAAGACAAGGGATGACATTTCCAAGCACATGAAGATCCACTTCTGAAGTGTGTCTGCCTACAGTAGTTATAGTGACCAAGGTAGGGAAGGGGATGGGAGGGAGAGGAAGGGGAGGAAGAGGAAGGGAAGGCTGCAGTAGGGAAGGGAAGGCTAGCCCAAGAACAGGAAGGGAAGGAAAGGGAAGGCAGAGCAAGGGAAGGAAATCCCAAGGAAGGAAAAGGGAGAGTAATGTGGTGTGGCTGGGTGTGGTGTGGTGTGGCTGGGTGTGGTGTGGTGTGGCTGGGTATGGTGTATGGTGTGTGGTGTGACTGGGTGTGGTTTGTGGTGTGGCTGGGTATGGTGTGGTGTGTGGTGCGGCTGGGTATGGTGTGGTGTGTGGTGGGGCTGGGTGTGGTATGGTGTGGTGTGGTGTGTGGTGCGGCTGGGTGTGGTGTGGTGTGGTGGGGCTGGGTATGGTGTGGTGTGGTGTGTGGTGCGGCTGGGTTTGGTGTGGTGTGGCTGGGTATGGTGTGGTGTGGTGTGTGGTGCGGCTGGGTTTGGTGTGGTGTGGTGTGTGGTGCGGCTGGGTATGGTGTGGTGTGGTGTGTGGTGTGGCTGGGTATGGTGTGGTGTGGTGTGTCGTGCAGCTGGGTTTGGTGTGGTTTGTGGTGTGGCTGGGTATGGTGTGGTGTGGTGTGTGGTGCGGCTGGGTATGGTGTGGTGTGGCTGGGTATGGTGTGGTGTGGTGTGTGGTGTGGTGTGGTGTGGCAGGATTTGACTCGGCGACTTTTTTTACCTCGCTGTTGGTGGTGTTTGCAGAAGGACAAGCAGGACCCGGACGGTGACATCATTATGAGGCTTGAGTACGGTCTCCTGAACTCCTCGTCCCTGGAGCTGATTGGTGAGTTGGCGACCCTGTTTTTTCTTTGTTCGCATGTCTCTCTGTCTCTATCTCTGGTTGTGGCTTTTAATTGATGGGTCTGTCTATGTCTGTGTCTCTGGATGTTTTATTTGCTTCTCATTTTCTCTCTCTCTCTCTGGGTCTCTCTTTGTCTTTGTCTGTCTCTGTTTTTCTCTCATTTTCTCTCCCTGTGTGTCTCTGTCTCTCTGGATGTTTTATTTGCTTCTCATTTTCTCTGTCTGTCTGTCTGTCTGTCTGTCTCTCTGTGTCTTTGTCTGTCTCTCTCTGGATTTCTGTAGCTTTTCGTGATGGTTGTTTTTTTCTGTTTTTATTTTCTCTGTGTCTGTCTATGTCTTTGTCTGTCTCTGTTTTTCTGTGTCTGTCTGTGTCTCTGTGTCTGTCTGTGTCTCTGTGTCTGTCTGTGTCTCTGTGTCTGTCTATGTCTTTGTCTGTCTCTGTCTCTCTCTGGATTTCTGTAGCTTTTAGTGCTAATGGTTGTTTTATCTACTTCTGATTTTCTCTGTGTCTGTCTCTTTGGTAGTATTGCTTTCCTTCTCTTTCTCTACTTATCCCTGTTTCATTTTCCTCCGTTCTCATTTTTGTTCTCTTTCTGTTCTTATGTCTTATTTTTCACCGTTGTCCTTTCATTCTTTTCCATTTTCATTTCTCTCTTCCTCTCCTTGTCTTAGTTTTCCCTTTTCATTTCTTCTTCTTCCTTTTGCTGTCTCATTTTCTCTGTGTGTCTGGCTCTCTGGATTTCTGTAGCTTTTATTTATTTATTTATTTTTACAACAAAGGAGACGGCTCAAGGGCAACAAAAAGTGCATAGAAAAAAAGGCCCTTACTCACCGCTGCCATAATAGACGAAAGTAATGAGTGGCCATGAGAGAGGTCAATTTGTTGTGGAGTGGTGTCTTGATAATGGCTGTTTTATGTCTACTTCTCATTTGGTCTCTGTCTGTCTCTGTCTCTGGGTTTCTGTAGCTTGTAGTGATAGTTCTCTCTCTCTCTCTCTCTCTCTCTCTCTCTCTCTCTCTCTCTCTCTTCTGGAAAAACAAATTGAATAGGTAAACGGGGGCGCACTTTCTCCGCAGAGCAACCCACGTGTACCACCCCAGTCCAATGGTGAGCCTCGCGCCGCCCTCGTGGTCTTCCAGCCTCCTCACCAGTGCATCTTCCACTCCTCCGAGCTTGTGTATAACTTGACCAACCAGTGATGAGGTGAGTGAGGGAAGGAACAGAAGGAGAGGAGAGGAAGAGAAGGTTGAGAAAGGGAAAGGAAGAGAAGGGAAGGTTAAGGAAGGAAGAGAAGGGAAGGTCAAGGAAGGAAGGGAAGGTCGAGGAAGGGAAGGGAAGGTCAAGGAAGGAAGGGAAGAAGAGAAGGAAGGTCAAGGAATGGAAGAACATAAGAACATAAGAACGTAGGAGTCTCCAAGAGGCCGGTAGGCCTGTACAAGGCAGCTCCTTTGAACCTAAGCTCTCGTGTATCTAACCCCACCTAATATCGCTGTCCATGAATTTATCTAATCTATTTTTGATTAGAAGAAGAGAAGAGAAAGAAAGGGAAGGGAAGAGAGGAGAAGGGAATGGAAGGTCAAGGAAGGAAAGGGAAGGGAATGGAATGAAAGGGAAGGGAGAGAAAGATAAAGGAAGGGAGAGGAATCAGAATCAGAAACTTTATTTCCATTTTATACAATGGTTATTCTTTACAGGCTTAAAACTATTGATCATAGTATATAGAGTGGCCCCCCCCCCCCCCCCCCCAGGCGGGGACTCTGAGGCAGGATGAAGGTGCGCCATTTTGAAATTTGGGAAAAGATGTCTACATAGTTTGTCTATTTTTGATCTGTTGTCTGTCTGGAAAGCTGGATTTTCTTATAGCCTTCTCAAACTAATGCTTCCTCTACATAGTTTGTCTATTTTTGATCTGTTGTCTGTCTGGAAAGCTGGGCCGGTATCCACGAAAGTGTCTTAGGCCGATGCCGTCGTCCATAGCAAAATAAAATGGCGGCTATCGTGCCTAACTTGACTGACGTCGTACATAAAATTTTTCGACGGCCCTAACATCGTGCTTAGCGGTAAAACAGGCTGGACCCTGTCTCACCAGCCCTTAAGGACGATGGATTTGAACGTAAACAATCAAGATGGCAGCGCCACAAGAGCAACAACCACATCAGCCAGGGAATAATTACCTTAGAAAGGACGTTCTAAATGAACTTAATGATGCTGAGCTCATCAAGAGGTACAGGTTAGACCGGGAAGGTATATTATTTGTTACCAACCTTGTAAGGGCAGCGCTGAAGAGTGATACCAACAGGTCTAACCCGCTCACCCCGGAGTTGAAGGTTCTCATAACCTTAAGATATCTTGCTACTGGCAAAATGCAACAATGTAGCAGTGATGACCTTGGCCCCTCACAGTCCAGCATCAGCAGAGCCATCAGTAAAACTATAGACGCCCTTGCAGATGTTAATGTCCTCAAGAGGTTCATAACTTTTCCTGTCACCCAAGACAGCGCTGACCGAAAGAAAGCAGAATTCTTTGCTATAGCCAATTTCCCTAACATCGTAGGTGCCATTGATGGCACACACATCCGAATTGTGGCACCGAGGGATCAAGAAGAAGTGTATGTGAACCGGAAGGTATCACAGCATGAATGTCAAGTTGTATTTGATGCCAATTATCGAATATTGGACATTCTTGCCAAGTGGCCAGGGTCAGTGCATGATGCACGTATCTTGAACAGCAGTGGATTGTCAAGATTGTTTGACGGAGGATATGTGCCAGCAGGAAGTCACTTGCTTGGAGACAGTGGGTACCCCAGCAAGACATGGCTCCTTACACCTTATCTGCGTCCACTGCCTGGACCTCAGTCACGATATAATAGGTAAATACATTGTCTTATTATTATTATTATTATTATTATTATTGATAGCAGCAGCAGCAGCAGTGGTATTAGTAGTAGTAGACAGTATTAGTAGTAGTTAGGTTAAGTTTGGTTAGGTTGGATTAAGTTTCATTTCGGAAAGATAGTATTGGGCTTGGTAACATAAGTTATATATATATATATATATATATATATATATATATATATATATATATATATATATATATATATATATATATATATATATATATATATATATATAACGTGATATAACGTTTATAAGTAGTTTAGTCAGTGAGACTGGTAAGAACTAACACTGGGAATGGGGTGTATTTAGTACTAAATCTGACTCAACGCCCTATGCATTAAAAACCTTAACCTGTGCTCAAAGTTAAATTACTATTTGCCTGGAATCGGCCACTGAGAGTTGAGTCCCAAATTTTGTCCTGTATATTTTTTGCTGAAACTTTGATAACCACTAACTCATCATATGAAGTGTAGACTAACTCAACAAGATTACCACTAGGACAACAACGTACAACAATTAATTACAATTAATTACCATTGTTATTCATCCAGGTCTCACAAAATTACACGCAGTATTGTTGAACGTGGAATTGGACAACTCAAACGCCGATTTCATGTTTTGCATGGTGAGGTACGATTGAGGCCCCCCCTCAAGGTGTGCAAAATCATTCATGTGTGTGGAATGCTGCACAATATTTGCAAGGATAGGAATCTTCCTCTTCCTCTGGATGACGAGCAACCAATGGGTGCAGAGGCACAAGTCCCAGTGCCATTAAATGATGCTGCAGAAGAACCTGCCAATGCGCCCGGTGGTCACCGTAATGAGGTCGTGCCTATCGGGATGCATTCTGCACCTTGCATTTCAGGTAAGTTGAATCTTTGCAAGAGAAACTGGTATTATGTTCTAATTTAATTAATTACTTATTGGAAGATCACTAATGAGATGAAGGTGGTAGTGGGGAGTGGGACGGATGGGTGAACAGGTGAGAGATGGAAAATAGATATGATCGATAAAAATAGATAAATAATTATACTTGCTTCACATTGATTTTATACATTTCTCTTAATGTCATCATTTCTCTTCTCAGCAATGAGGACTGATGGAACGTCCTCCAACAGGGCCTTGTGTACCTACCTTGGTAATGTTTCCTACCTTTTAATGCATTATGATAAATTTAAATTCCCATTAGCATAGTCTCTCATCTCCTAACCACAATTTCTGATGACCTTCTTATGATTGTTTTCTAAAAAGGAGACTAGAAAGCTTCACCATAGTATATCTTTCCACAGTCAAAATTCTAATTGTATAGTCAGAAACTATGCAAAAAAAAGCAGTGTCAGTATAAGTACAAATTACAATACATATGAGAACTAAGCTTATAATAGTTTAATAATGTTAGAAATAACAGAAGTAGTATTTGGTTGTATGTTTATTTATTTTCTAGTTTAAATTTATAGTATTTAGCTTTAAGCCTCATGGCCTCAATTTTCTCCTTGGCAGCCTGTTCCTTGGCCCGCATAGCTGCCTCCTTGGCCCTCGCAGCGGACTCCTTGGCCCTCGCAGTGGACTCCTTGGCCCTCGCAGCGGACTCCTTGGCCCTCGCAGCGGACTCCTGTGCTCGGGCAGCTGCCTCTTGGGCCCGTGCAGCGGATGCCACTGCCTGAGCAGCTGCCTTGTGTTCCTGGGCAGCAGACTCCACTGCCCTTACAGCTCCCATTTGTCCCGTGGTGGGATCTTCTGAGGGGGTGGATGAAGGGGGAAGCGCTTCTTCTGCAGATGCATCAACATATATTACAGTTGGTGCATCTGCAGATTCGTGGCTATTGAAACTGACCAACGGATCTGCTGTTGCTCCTCCTGCAGCAGGTCTCACGTCCTTTCTGCAAGCAATGGATTTAATCATTACATGGTGTACAAGCTTGGAAGATGCAAGGACACACCTGCCAGCATAGTGAAATCACTCCTAGAATAGTATACTACATTATAAAATCTATACACTATATTACCTTACATGAACACAATCTATCTTATATTCTTTACTAATTTTTGCTGTGCCTTTGGCCGGCGCCTTGTGTAAAAAAAATTCAATTAATGAATGATATAAACAACTGACTGACAGTAATTTCCTTTCTTTTTATTGAATGAAGCCTTAATCACAATGAATAGAAATATGAATATGGAAGTAATATTTTACCCAAAATGGTTATTTTAATAACATTGCTTTGATTGAAAAATAAGCATAAATTAGAATCTATGTTCTAGTATTTGGGGTAAAATTAAGAGAGGTTCAGAGAAATTAGGGAGTTGAGCAAAGAGGGTAAAGCTGCAGAATTTGAGTATAGAATGAAGGGAAGAAAGAGACAAAGAGGTAGGTGTCGTTGAGGTGGAGGAGTCAGTTTAAGGAAGCGGTAAAGGGTAGAGCAGGGGAGTGATTCATATAAAATGAACACAGGAAAGAAATAACTACTCACATGTCAGCACGCAGGACATCCATCAGATCATCGACTTGAGGCTCACCCATTATTGTTTTGCTGTCTGGTCCCAGAATATCCTCAATTAGTTCGTCAATGGGATCCAGTGGAGGGGGAGGAGGACCACCACCTAAAAAATGGACACATGGTAATGTATACTGCATTTCTCTGAATACAAAGGTTGTAGAGGGACAGGTACGTCCTGAAAATCTATAGTTTTCAGCTGAGATAAAAAATGTAATAAGTTAATGGATGAATGAGAAAAAAATGCAATTCCGTGAACTCAGTTAATTTCTCGATATGGAGGTGTACCATTTTAAGTTCGGTCTGTTAAGTGTATAACACCGTTAGATAAGATTTAAACAAAAATTAGAAAATGAACTCACCTGTCCTATTCCGTTCCTCACGGAATCGCTGGATTTTTTGCCGAGACCGGGAACTTATGAAGAACCAGCGTTTCTTCACTTCAGCCGAGGTCCTGTAGTTGTTGAATGAGTTATTCAACTCCTCGGCTATTTGTTCCCATATCTCATGTTTCTTCCTGTTTGAAACTCCCGGCATCTTGAAGCTGGACTTCAAGGTTTGTACCTCATCCATGTACAGTTCTGCCAGGCGGAAAGTTTCTTTCTCCCCCCAGTTTGCCTTCCTATTCCGTTTACTGGGTGGAGTGGCTTCCATCGTTGGACAACTGCAAGGATTTAAATATTCATAAAATTTGTATGAGTGGAAGAAATTAGAGCCAAATTAAGGCTGTAGCTCTGCTGAACCTTTACCATATATATATATATATATATATATATATATATATATATATATATATATATATATATATATATATATATATATATATATATATATATATATACATATATATATAAAGATAGCCAGAATGAGCAGATCCACATGATGATGTAGGTTAGATGGATTACAGTAATTTCGCCCACATGTCAGTTTGCCCAAAAAAAGGTAAGTAATTTCACCCACACTCATGAGTTCTTTTGCCTGCAAGTAGTATTGACTACATAAATCATGTGGTAAAACGTTATTTGATTTATAAAAGTAAAACATATTGCAGCGAATACTCTTAAGAAATGCATGTCACTATAGGTTAGGTTAGGCTAAGGTCTAGGTTAGGTTAGTTAGGTTAAGTATCATTCGCACATATGTTAAATTTAACCAATGGTAAATATTAACATATACATCATATGTGCAGATAGCAATAGAAGCACTAATGGTTGTACTGTTATGCACACAACACAGAAATGTGACTGTTGTCTTGTGCAACGACTTAGAAACAGCACCCTAGGAATTTCCCCAAGAGTGTTATTTCTGTTAAAATACAACCATTTGTGCATTTCTTATTGCTAAATATCACCTTCTTTAAGTATTGTAGCTAAACTCAAACCCCATCTTCAACCTCACAATCACGCACTCGTAACCGTTGGTAGCCCGCTGAACACGTGGAGTCATTTGCACAAAAAAGGGTATAGAAGAAGTGTCTGAAAAACATGTCTTATTTCAAGTGGTGCACTTCTTTTTCGTCTTAGGGCATATTACCGTAACTTAACAAAAACCAAAGGAATTAATCGAGAAAGGGTGAAGTGACTCAACCGAGTGGGCAAACTGACTCCACCATGTGAACGAATTGACTAACTTATACTGGAATGATCTTTTCAAGTTTTCCTATAAAATACCATTAAGCAATATTTTTAATACCTTCAAGCCTTACCTGGTATTGTAGGACAGGAGGAGATCTGGTAGAGTTGGAACACACAACGCCGAAGGCAGGTTGTACAGGGTGACTGAGCTGGTGACTGTTTGTTTACACAAATTCTCGTTTCCAACGGGAATGTATTTTAATATTTTTCTTTTCCAAGAAATACTGTCATTCACTCCGTGTTATTTGGTCAAAAATTGTATTGTAAAATTATTAAAATAAAAAACAAAGAAAATGTAAGTATAACTATGTTTTATTTAACATGATTCATGTCGAAATTTTGCTCGCTGTGCGTTCTAGCGAGACGAGCGACATCAACAGAGAATGGTCTAAGCACGATAAGTTACAACGGCCCTAACTCGTTGACCATAAGCTATGTATGATTTTGTGCTTAAGTAGCATCGGCCTTAGACACTTTCGTGGATATGGGCCCTGGATTTTCTTATAGCCTTCTCAAACTAATGCTTCCTCTACATAGTTTGTCTATTTTTGATCTGTTGTCTGTCTGGAAAGCTGGATTTTCTTATAGCCTTCTCAAACTAATGCTTCCTCTACATAGTTTGTCTATTTTTGATCTGTTGTCTGTCTGGAAAGCTGGATTTTCTTATAGCCTTCTCAAACTAATGCTTCCTCTACATAGTTTGTCTATTTTTGATCTGTTGTCTGTCTGGAAAGCTGGATTTTCTTATAGCCTTCTCAAACTAATGCTTCCTCTACATAGTTTGTCTATTTTCAATCTGTTGTCTGTCTGGAAAGCTGGATTACCTCATGTCATTAGAATGCAATTGATACCTTTTCTTGGCCTTTGGAAAGAGTTGATGTGAGGGGAAGTGTTGAGGATGCCCACCTACAGTCCTTGCTGAGCAGTTTCTGTGTCTTTCAGAGCGTGTGAAGCAGTTTGCCAACCTGGTCCTGGCCCTCATGATGCTGTTCGCCAGGTACAATCACTGGATGGTGGGCGACAAGTTTGAGAGACTCGCCCCCTCACTGGTAATTATGCCCCGTTGTCATTTTTCCTTCTCTCTGTTCAGGGGCAGGACCTAGTGTTTTTTTATGCCTTTTTTGTTTTATTGCCCTTGAACCCTAAAAGATAAAACTACATGACCTCCCCTAACTTAACCTATCCTCCCCTACCCTAGCTTACCTTAACCTAACTCCCCTTACCTCCCCACCCCACCCCACCCAGGTGTTCTTCATGCTAACCTGCCGGCTCATCGCTGAGTACCAAATCCACCGGAAGAAGATGGACAAGGCGGCGGCAGCGGCCAAGAAGTCACCCGCCGCAGCCGCTGAAGGGAAGGACGGAGGAACAGCCGCCAACTCCATCGCTGGCGGCTCCACGTCTACTCTCGTCTCCTCCTCCTCCTCCTCCTCCTCGCCCTCCTCCTCCTGCTCCTCTCAACATGGACGGTCGAAGGAGGATGTTTAGTGTGGAGGTGTTTGATTGGGGTATGTGGCTCAGTGTTTTTATTTTCATTTGTGTGTGTGTGTGTGTGTGTGTGTGTGTGTGTGTGTGTGTGTGTGTGTGTGCTACCCTTTTTTGTTTTATTGCCCTTGAACCCTAAAAGATAAAACTACATGACCTCCCCTAACTTAACCTATCCTCCCCTACCCTAGCTTACCTTAACCTAACTCCCCTTACCTCCCCTCCCCTCCCTCCCCCCAGGTGTTCTTCATGCTAACCTGCCGGCTCATCGCTGAGTACCAAATCCACCGGAAGAAGATGGACAAGGCGGCGGCAGCGGCCAAGAAGTCACCCGCCGCAGCCGCTGAAGGGAAGGACGGAGGAACAGCCGCCAACTCCATCGCTGGCGGCTCCACGTCTACTCTCGTCTCCTCCTCCTCCTCCTCCTCCTCGCCCTCCTCCTCCTGCTCTTCTCAACATGGACGGTCGAAGGAGGATGTTTAGTGTGGAGGTGTTTGATTGGGGTATGTGGCTCAGTGTTTTTATTTTCATTTGTGTGTGTGTGTGTGTGTGTGTGTGTGTGTGTGTGTGTGTGTGTGTGTGTGCTACCCTTCCCTCCCTCCCTCGCCCCAATGTTTGTCTCTAGGTGTGTGTAGGCGATAAGATGACCTTTCGACACACCTTCTTTCTTTCCTTTATTCTTTCCCTCTTTACAACGTTATTGTAAGTATACGTAACCTTAAACTAATGAAATACAAGTTACGTGAACCCTACCCTCGAGATATGTTATTTTGATCTCTGTACATATAGGCAAGATTACGTCTCTTAAACTAACGATATATAAGTTACGTCAACCTTAACCTACAAGATGTTTGTATAAGTAACCTCATTTCACTGGTATGTTTGTATAAGTAACCTCAATTCATTTCATATGTCGTATATGTTACTTTGATCTGTATGTATAGGGAAGATTACATCCTTTAAAATAGCAAAATATAAGTTACGCCAACCTTGCCTTTGAGATGTTTGTATAAGTAACTTCAATTCACTCTTATGTCGTATGTTTATTTGATCTCTGTACGTCAAGGCAAGATTACGTCATTTAAACTAATGGAATATAACTTGTCAACCTTACCTACGAAATGCTTGTGGTAACTCTCGATTTACGCGAGTTTGGTTTACGCGTTTTTTTAAATAACCCGGGGTCCAAAATCCAAATAAGTGTTTAATTTACACGTTTTTTCACTTATACGTGATATTTTATGGAGTGGCCACCAGATGTCTCAAGCAACTGGACTCATACGGGGCCGTGGCCACACAGCTGAGCTCAGTTCTTCCTGCGCGCCACTTGAACAACAATACAGTACCCACGCTGCCACGCTACTCAACAATAGGGGTGGGCAGGTACCGGTACTAACGGTACCAGCTATACGGTACGGTACCGGTACCAGACTGCTCGGTACCGGTACCAATACTAGCCAGCCGCTCAAGGAGTCCCTCATTTCTTCCTCACACGAGTGAGGCTGAGACTGAGTGCCTGAGTGGATATCTCGGTAATATGGAGACGCAGTCTCTCTCTCTCTCTCTCTCTCTCTCTCTCTCTCCACTGAATGAAGTGAATAAGCATATTATTCCCACCATCACTCGTAGGTTATGACAGACAACTAGGCAAGACACAATTCACACGGTTCTGGTGACACGTGGCATGCAGCTGTTTGTTGTATGGGTGTGGTTGTGTGGTTTGTAAACAATGCAAATGGCGGCCGGGCTGGTATTGCGCGAAATAACTCGTACAAAACTCATGATGTACAGTTTCTGATATCATATTTACCCCATTATTCTCACTAATATCAATAATTAATAATGAACACGGATATTTTTTTCCAATATGATTTTTTATGTAGCTTGTAAAAACGGGATAACAGCAAGGCGTGGGCGATCCTCCACCGATTTCATTTTTGTATAGAAGTTATTTGATCGCCCTGTATTCTATGGTAACATATTATAAGACAGCTATGGACTATGATGGATTATAAACAATAATATAGGTAAGTTTGCAGTTGTTATTGGATAAGACAAAAAACAGACCCTTAAAAACACCTCAAAGAAGAAAAAAGAGTCATTAAAAATTTGTACATTCGGCGTATAACGCGCAGGGCTAAACTTTCAGGCATTTCTTGTGCGAAAAAGGTGCGCGCTATACGCTGGAAAATACGGTATTTATTTTTCGACAGAAACCTACCTCTTGTTTGATTTACATTGTTTTTGATTTATGCGACCTCTTCACGGACGCAATATTCGCGTAAATCGAGAGTTACTTGTATTAGTAACTGCAATTCCTATGTCATATGTTAATTTGATCTCTGTTCGTCGAGGCAAGATTACGGCAACCCGGCACTCACTGTTATGCTCGTTTCTCCTCTTTGTGTAGATGTAACATTACGATCCATGTTATCTTGAAGTTACTGTGTCATCCCTTTTTTACGTTGCTGCCTATTGCGCCGGTAGGCATCTTCCCGGTGGGGCCTGATGGTCGGCCCAAGGCTTCTTCCAGGTGGGGCCTGATGGTCGGCCCAGCCCGTTCAGGCGCAGGTGAGTGTTTTTATAGTGGTGCCATCTTGCATTGGCTCATGCTGCCCCCCGGAACTCGTTCTTGTTTCACTTGGATGGCTTCCTCTAGAGTCCGGGTTGATGGGTGGTCTTCAGGACAGCATGTGGGTAGTTTTAAGCCACTCGGCGGTGACCGAAAAATCCGAGGTGGTAGCGTGGGGATTCGAGCCCGCGTTGTCCATCACGCGGTGAATGTGGGCCCAGTACGCTACCAGTTCGGCCACCGCCTACCCTAAACCTAACATTACGTATATGTCACTTTGGTTACTAAGTCTTGTTAACATTACCATAGCTGGGCACGATAACAGAAAACCTTATTCCCAATAACCGATAACTGATAATGGAAAACCTTATCGGTGATAACTGATATTCGTTAACTGGAGACACAAATATAGGCGATAACCAATACCCGATATAAATCCACAATTCCGATACTTGCTAGCGATAAGTAGGATAGGCGAAAACGATACTATATTGATATTTCAAATAAAAAAAACATAGATGAATTCAAATTTTCATTATCTGTATTTTAGAAAACTTACAAAACCTGAAAACCACGTTGACACGTACCTATGGACGGTAATACTAGAAACGCCTGAACGGTGTTGTGTTATTTATGCGTCCCCACCGTCAAACCTGGCTTTTGTTTAAACACTGGTCTCTCGTGAACTCGCATGCTCAGACCAGCAGCGTTGACCTGTACAGTCTCATAAAGCGTTTTAACCGTAATTAAGAGTGGCTGGAAGGCTGAATCAGACATACAGTACCACTACCACCATCCTCGCTGTTTCTACCTAGAACGACACTCTGTACGAGTTGTATTTTATATGTACAGAGTGTCGTTCTACAGCCAGGATGGTGGTACTGTATGTCTGATTCAGCCTTCCAGCAACACTTAATGTGTTAGAAAGCTTTGTGAGACTGTACAGGGCAACGCTTACTGGTCTGAACATGCGCACTTCACGAGAGACCAGTGTTTGTAAACAAAACCGCCAGCTTTTGACGATGGGACATCAAATAACACAACACCGGGTGCCTTTAATAATACCATGGCATGCTCACAAACGAATATGGAACATCAAATTTGAGGCAGTGAATAATCATTTTTGGGGCAAAGTTAAATGATTTTTCTCTCTGATTTTTTAGTCTAACATAAAAAATAACCTAGTGTTTCAATGTTAATGATCTAAGTATGAAATCTCTTCACCGAAGATATTTCATACCCCGAAGTTTTTTCATACAACACCGGGCACCCGGGCCACGCATGCGCAGTAGGGAGGAGACTTTTTTTTTCCTGAGGCGGAAAAAAGTAGCGATTATCGCAAGTTTGGCTACAAAAGTAACGAAGATACTGATATATATTTAAATAATTAAGTAACGGATGGCTGATAACCCGATTTTGTTATCAGCGATAAAGTATCACGATAACTTATCGCGATAACACCCAGCTATGAACATTACTAGCCATTATATTTAAGTTACTGTGTCATCCCTAACATTACGTATATGTCACTTTGGTTACTAAGTCTTGTTAACATTACTAACCATTATATTTAAGTTACTGTGTCATCCCTAACATTATGTATATGTCACTTTGGTTACTAAGTTTTGTTAACATTACGCATTCATTCACTGCGGTTAGTAAGTCTTGTTAACATTACGTATCCATTTTATTTGTTACTATGCCATTTGTAACATTACGTATACATGTCACTTTGGCTACTAAGCTTTTTTAGCGTAATATATCCATTTAATTTAAGTTACTATGTCATTTAACATTACGTATACATATCGGTGTGGGTACCATGTATCTTGTAACATTACGATCCGTGCCACTTAATATACGTATATATTTTGTAACATTCTGATCCATGCCACTAAAATTAATATGCCATTTGTAACATGATGAATTCTGACACTTAAATTATTGTTAGTTCATCTGCAACATTACGATCCTCATCATACGTAAGTTACCATGTCCTCAGTAACATTACGTATCTATGTCACTGCTGAGTTACTGTATCTTTTTTTATACAATCATTCCACAATCTTTCTACAATCCCTGTCATGCTTAAGTCACTACGCTGTCTGTAACGCTCGGTCCTCGTCACTTACGTCACCATATCTTCCGTAACATTACAATCCCTATCACACTTGGGTTACTGTGTCATCTGTAGCAATGCGTACTCCTGTCCCTTCGGTTGCTAAATCTTTTGTAATGTTTATTTCTGTCACTATTAACTTGCTCTGCCCTTTGTAACACTGAGACCAGGTTATGTTAGTCATTTGTTTTGTCACTTCTGTCCATCGAGAGAAGGTTATGGAAGCTACTCAAATGAATGTAATGAATGACTGGCTAACATAACCTTGTCTCAAACTAAAGAAAAACATGTGTAATGAATGACTGGCTAACATAACCTTGTCTCAAAGTAAAGAAAAACATGTGTAATGAATGACTGGCTAACATAACCTTGTCTCAAACTAAAGAAAAACATGTGTAATGAATGACTGGCTAACATAACCTTGTCTCAAACTAAAGAAAAACATGTGTAATGAATGACTGGCTAACATAACCTTGTGTCAAACTAAAGAAAAACATATGTAATGAATGACTGGCTAACATAACCTTGTGTCAAACTAAAGAAAAACATATGTAATGAATGACTGGCTAACATAACCTTGTCTCAAACTAAAGAAAAACACATGTAATGAATGACTGGCTAACATAACCTTGTCTCAAACTAAAGAAAAACATTTGTAATGAATGACTGGCTAACATAACCTTGTGTCAAACTAAAGAAAAACATATGTAATGAATGACTGGCTAACATAACCTTGTCTCAAACTAAAGAAAAACATATGTAATGAATGACTGGCTAACATAACCTTGTGTCAAACTAAAGAAAAACATGTGTAATGAATGACTGGCTAACATAACCTTGTCTCAAACTAAAGAAAAACATATGTAATGAATGACTGGCTAACATAACCTTGTCTCAAACTAAAGAAAAACATATGTAATGAATGACTGGCTAACATAACCTTGTCTCAAACTAAAGAAAAACATGTGTAATGACTGGCTAACATAACCTTGTGTTGATTTAAATGATAAATTTCTAGCCTATTGAAACAAATACTACATCAATCACGTGTTCTCAGGATGCAAACTAATTCTGATCAGTTAGGAATAGGCTACAACTCATCTTGACAATTTATAAGAGCAGAAATTTTTCATTGATATTGAATTTAACCTTTAATTAGGGCAAAGGGAAAGATATATAGATACATAGAATATTACTATGTAGCATATAGCAGTTGTAGCTTTTACACATGCTAATAATTTAACAATCACAGACAAAATAGTAACCTATTACTGCTTCATTAAGAGCCATTTTCAAACTTAACAACCCTACCTCATCCTGTTGAACAGTAAACCTATCTCTAACACAAACACTAGAATAATACATTCATTTAGGTTAGTAATACAGTTCTGTTTTTCAATCTACCTTTGTCAGTGCCTACCCTGCAAGCTTGGGAATGGGGTAACCTGGTTAGTTTAGGTTTGATTCTTTCAAATATTCAATCAAACAGTATGTTAGTTTAGGTTTGATTCTTTCAAATATTCAATCAAACAGTATGTTAGTTTAGGTTTGATTCTTTCAAATATTCAATCAAACAGTATGTTAGTTTAGGTTTGATTCTTTCAAATATTCAATCAAACAGTATGTTAGTTTAGGTTTGATTCTTTCAAATATTCAATCAAACAGTATGTTAGTTTAGGTTTGATTCTTTCAAATATTCAATCAAACAGTATGTTAGTTTAGGTTTGATTCTTTCAAATATTCAATCAAACAGTATACTATGTTAGCTATAATTCAGTCTGCCCCAAACATATTAATGTGGTACTAAACAACTGTTTGATTGCAGCCTGAAGCAGGAAGACAGAAGCTTAATGAAGAAGACTGGTGAGGGCCCCCGCCATCACTGAAGAACATGGTGCTGTCACCACTGTTATCTGTGGAGAGCTTCACATGGCACCCTCCATCACTGCCCGCCATCACTGAAGAACATGGTGCTGTCACCACTGTTATCTCTGGAGAGCTTCACATGGCACCCTCCATCACTGCCCGCCATCACTGAAGAACATGGTGCTGTCACCACTGTTATCTGTGGAGAGCTTCACATGGCACCCTCCATCACTGCCCAACATCACTGAAGAACATGGTGCTGTCACCACTGTTATCTCTGGAGAGCTTCACATGGCACCCTCCATCAATGCCCAACATCACTGAAGAACATGGTGCTGTCACCACTGTTATCTCTGGAGAGCTTCACATGGCACCCTCCATCACTGCCCGCCATCACTGAAGAACATGGTGCTGTCACCACTGTTATCTGTGGAGAGCTTCACATGGCACCCTCCATCACTGCCCACCATCACTGAAGAACATGATGTTGTCACCACTGTTATCTCTGGAGAGCTTCACATGGCACCCTCCATCACTGCCCGCCATCACTGAAGAACATGATGCTGTCACCACTGTTATCTGTGGAGAGCTTCACATGGCACCCTCCATCACTGCCCGCCATCACTGAAGAACATGGTGCTGTCACCACTGTTATCTGTGGAGAGCTTCACATGGCACCCTCCATCACTGCCCAACATCACTGAAGAACATGGTGCTGTCACCACTGTTATCTGTGGAGAGCTTCACATGGCACCCTCCATCACTGCCCAACATCACTGAAGAACATGGTGCTGTCACCACTGTTATCTGTGGAGAGCTTCACATGGCACCCTCCATCACTGCCCAACATCACTGAAGAACATGATGCTGTCACCACTGTTATCTCTGGAGAGCTTCACATGGCACCCTCCATCACTGCCTGCCATCACTGAAGAACATGATGCTGTCACCACTGTTATCTCTGGAGAGCTTCACATGGCACCCTCCATCACTGCCCAACATCACTGAAGAACATGATGCTGTCACCACTGTTATCTCTGGAGAGCTTCACATGGCACCCTCCATCACTGCCCAACATCACTGAAGAACATGATGCTGTCACCACTGTTATCTGTGGAGAGCTTCACATGGCACCCTCCATCACTGCCCAACATCACTGAAGAACATGGTGCTGTCACCACTGTTATCTGTGGAGAGCTTCACATGGCACCCTCCATCACTGCCCAACATCACTGAAGAACATGGTGCTGTCACCACTGTTATCTGTGGAGAGCTTCACATGGCACCCTCCATCACTGAAGAACATGGTGCTGTCACCACTGTTATCTCTGGAGAGCTTCACATGGCACCCTCCATCACTGCCCGCCATCACTGAAGAACATGATGCTGTCACCACTGTTATCTCTGGAGAGCTTCACATGGCACCCTCCATCACTGCCTGCCATCACTGAAGAACATGGTGCTGTCACCACTGTTATCTGTGGAGAGCTTCACATGGCACCCTCCATCACTGCCCAACATCACTGAAGAACATGATGCTGTCACCACTGTTATCTGTGGAGAGCTTCACATGGCACCCTCCATCACTGCCCAACATCACTGAAGAACATGGTGCTGTCACCACTGTTATCTGTGGAGAGCTTCACATGGCACCCTCCATCACTGCCCAACATCACTGAAGAACATGATGCTGTCACCACTGTTATCTGTGGAGAGCTTCACATGGCACCCTCCATCACTGCCCGCCATCACTGAAGAACATGGTGCTGTCACCACTGTTATCTGTGGAGAGCTTCACATGGCACCCTCCATCACTGCCCAACATCACTGAAGAACATGGTGCTGTCACCACTGTTATCTGTGGAGAGCTTCACATGGCACCCTCCATCACTGCCCGCCATCACTGAAGAACATGATGCTGTCACCACTGTTATCTCTGGAGAGCTTCACATGGCACCCTCCATCACTGCCCAACATCACTGAAGAACATGGTGCTGTCACCACTGTTATCTGTGGAGAGCTTCACATGGCACCCTCCATCACTGCCCGCCATCACTGAAGAACATGGTGCTGTCACCACTGTTATCTCTGGAGAGCTTCACATGGCACCCTCCATCACTGCCCAACATCACTGAAGAACATGATGCTGTCACCACTGTTATCTGTGGAGAGCTTCACATGGCACCCTCCATCACTGCCCAACATCACTGAAGAACATGGTGCTGTCACCACTGTTATCTGTGGAGAGCTTCACATGGCACCCTCCATCACTGCCCGCCATCACTGAAGAACATGGTGCTGTCACCACTGTTATCTGTGGAGAGCTTCACATGGCACCCTCCATCACTGCCCGCCATCACTGAAGAACATGGTGCTGTCACCACTGTTATCTCTGGAGAGCTTCACATGGCACCCTCCATCACTGAAGAACATGATGCTGTCACCACTGTTATCTCTGGAGAGCTTCACATGGCACCCTCCATCACTGCCTGCCATCACTGAAGAACATGATGCTGTCACCACTGTTATCTCTGGAGAGCTTCACATGGCACCCTCCATCACTGCCTGCCATCACTGAAGAACATGGTGCTGCCACCACTGTTATCTGTGGAGAGCTTCATGGCACCTCCATCACTGCCCGCCATCACTGAAGAACATGGTGCTGTCACCACTGTTATCTGTGGAGAGCTTCACATGGCACCCTCCATCACTGCCCGCCATCACTGAAGAACATGGTGCTGTCACCACTGTTATCTGTGGAGAGCTTCACATGGCACCCTCCATCACTGCCCAACATCACTGAAGAACATGGTGCTGTCACCACTGTTATCTCTGGAGAGCTTCACATGGCACCCTCCATCACTGCCCGCCATCACTGAAGAACATGGTGCTGTCACCACTGTTATCTGTGGAGAGCTTCACATGGCACCCTCCATCACTGCCCGCCATCACTGAAGAACATGATGCTGTCACCACTGTTATCTCTGGAGAGCTTCACATGGCACCCTCCATCACTGCCCAACATCACTGAAGAACATGATGCTGTCACCACTGTTATCTCTGGAGAGCTTCACATGGCACCCTCCATCACTGCCCAACATCACTGAAGAACATGATGCTGTCACCACTGTTATCTCTGGAGAGCTTCACATGGCACCCTCCATCACGAGAGCAAAAGCAGAGAAAAACAGACAGATAACAGGTGCTTCAGGGAGAGTTGTGAATGATAAAGTATTGTAAGGGATGAGAATTTATTTTTTTATTTATTTATTTTTTTTTTAATTTTTTAATTTTTTTTAGGTGCTGCCTGTAGTTCTGGAGGGCTCTTTTGAGAAGCATCTTGGACAGTCTCATCCCAATAGTGGCACAGGCGAATTCTATTTATAGTGGCTGCCATGATGTATGACTGCTTGGCCCATGCTGCCCCCCAGTGCTCCACTTGAACGAACTCGCTGAAGTTAGGGTTGACTGCGGATCTGGGCAGCATGTGGGTAATCTTCTGCCACTCGGCGATGGCTTGAAAAATCAGCGTGTTTTTGTGGGACTCGAACCACGGGCTTACCATGCCCACACGCTGACCACTCGGCATCATTGCTCACCTCTCATTAGCTTTTGAGCCTGTGATGAGAGAGAACTCATTACCCTGGGTACACACGGCAAGTGCAGCACCTTGGTTACCAGTTTACCTTCCCCGGGTACCTATTTATTGACCCACCTGAAAGAGGTGATGAACAGCTGTGCCCAAACTGTTCACTCGGGAATCCAGACCCAAGCCTGGATAGTCATGGCTTAAATTCACTCTCAACACTTCACCAGGGAGGCATGCAGTGGTCAAGAACAAA